>NW_007248698.1:124693-131491 GCF_000164805.1 Carlito syrichta | reverse complement strand
CACTGAGCAAGACCTCCTTTCCTCCCACTTTCTCCCTCTTCCCACCTCCCACCCCGCCACCCCCCAACCCCCACTCTGCCTTGAGGTCTGTTGGCACTCACACCTGGACATCTGGCTCCTTCTGCTTGCCTCCCCTCCTTAAGGCACCCCTGAAGTCCTGGCTAATCCCAGGCCCTGGCCTTGCAGCCTCTGCCCTCCCAAGCAGTGCCCAGACTGTTCACAGCTCCTCTCCGCTACATGTTCTAAACCAAAGCCCCCCTCTCCAAGGCTCATGTTCGGCCCACCTTGGGAGGCCCAAGTAGTCTGGAAACTCCTCCCTCAATTCCACCTCCCTCCCTCCCTCCAGATGCAGAGAGGGGTGAGTCTGTGTCTCTGAGGCCAACTCAATGCCAGGTTGTCACCCGCCTGCCGGGAGTGAGTGCTCCCTCTGTTCCCTCCCTGGAATCTGTCTATTAAATGCATGTGTCATGTGATTGGCATCTGGCTTTCTGTTTGGAACTGTGACTGAACCAGAGCAATTCTCCTTCTCTACCAAGCCAGCGGGACTCAGAGGCATCAGCCCTCACCCCCTCCTCTCTGAGCTGAGAAGGTGGTTGGGATGATGGGAGGGCAACACAGAGGTGTGGGGAGGGTAGGGCCAGCCAGACTTTCTTTGCGGCCTCCTTGGCCTGCCTTGTTTGTGAAGCCCAAGCCCTTGGGAGAAGCTCTGCCCAGCCTCCCTGCTCTGTGTGTCATGCAGGGCAGCAGCGTCCTTTCTCCAAACTAGACTGTGTCCAGAACACCTTCACAGGGTGGGCAGCCCAGCCCCCCCTCCAAGGAGTGGGTTGTTCCCAGACAGCTTCAAACTTGCAGACAAGAGCAGAGAAATAACAGGCCAGGGAGAGGAGTTAAAAGTCAGCCCTGGGGCAAGGTTTTCACCAGAGGAGCCACTTAGCCCATAATTGCAGGCCCAGTGAGACAGCCAGGAAGCTCCCTCATTCCTGAGTCCCCTGGGCCCCTCCCATCAGACCTGAGCAGTGGCATAGCCCAGGGAGGGGCAGCCCAGGGAAGGGTAGTCCACGGGGGCTTGGAAGGAGTAGATTTAGTGCTCAGGATCAAACTTGGACTGATGTGAGCTGCTGCAGGCAGGGTTCTGAAAACCTGGTCAGGAGTAGAGGAGTCTAGAAGTAAGTGGAGGGACAGGAAAATTAGGAAGGAGGATGAGGAGGACACCAAGGACCAAAGTTTGGAGTGACTGGGAGGGGGGGACAGTGGGGGCGGGTGGGGGAGGGCGACAAAAGGACACAGAACTATTGTTAAATCCCCTGGTGCCAGAGGGAGGGGCAAGGGCAGGCCCAGGAAGGGAGTAGTGGAGAGGTAAGAATTTGGGGGATCCTGACGCTTCCTCCTTTGGACAAGCCACCTCTCCTCTGGGAACCCGATGTCCCCATCCGTTCAAAGTGTGATGATTCAGGACATGTGATCCAGCATCAGATCACGGGGCTCTGAAACAGGCACCCATGTTCACCAGCCATGTGACTTTAGCTAAAGTATCCATCTACCCTGTGCCTCAATTGCTTCATGAGCAAAGCAAGACTAGTAACAGCCACCCTGTAGTGCTATCTGAGATTGAGGGACGTGTTAGATGTGAAACCCATAGTAGCTGCTTGAAAAATGCCCACAGTTGACCTTATTTTCACCCTCAAAAGCCATTATGTTACAGCAACTACAACAACTCACCAGGAACAGGAATGAACGCACTCAGAGCAGGCATCCGAGACCAAGAAGAGAATCGGAGGTGTTTATTCCGGGAAGTCTCAGGCAGAATAGCCTCCCAAAACCTCAGCCCCAACCCTCAGTTTCAAGCTGCTTTTATAGAGCTTTTTGTGGTTACAACATACTTGAGTTTGCCATTGGTGGGTTTACAATTTTAAATTTAGGACCGGGAACAGTTACTTCTGCAACAAGCATTGAAGCAAACATCTTTATGGACATTCCCATATGAGGTACAGTAAAGCATGTTTACAGAAGCAGAAATTGCAGTTAAGAGAAATGGTATGCAGCTACTTACTTAAGAAAAAACCCTTGAGCTCAGCTTTCCTGCTTAATTCCTATTTTTCTATCTCAGTTATGAGTGTCAAATGAGAGCATGCTGTGACCTACCAGCTGCGTGGTGTGGCACAATAGAATCCTCCATAAATGAGGCTTTTTTGGGGGGAGTGACCAGGATGGGAAGAGTAGAGTCAAGTGCTTGGGTTGGTAATCCAAAACCTGGGAATAGAGAACAGAGTTGGAATGAGAGGCAGTGGGGGAAGTCCACAGCATAAGACCGAAAGCCTGCATGGGTGGGGGGCTTGGGAAATCAGGCCTGCTCAGGCCCCAAGCCCCAGGCCTGATCCTGCCCTGGGGAGGATGTCCCTGTGGTGATGATGAGTCAGGAGACCAGATGGGGCCAGACATGCCCCTGAGATGACCTCAACATCATGGTCTTTGACCTTCTCCAGTCAAGCTTAGTTCTTGAAAGGGATAAAGTCACAAGGAGTTTGGGAGAGCTGAGTAGACTAACTCTGAAGGCTCCTCACCCATCTGACCTCTCCATTTCTCTGACCCCCTGGCACCAGCTCCCACCATGACCCCATGGTCCTTAGTCACCATTGAGTCAGGGGGCACCAGGAAACTCGGTGCTTACTCAACCACCCTCCTCCCAGCCTCTCCCAGGCTGCCAGTCCATCTTCAGTTCTGCCTCCAGGAAGAGCTTCGGGGTGGCTTTGGGGGTGGCTTCAGGACAAGGAGTCTCCACAGCCTCACGGTAACAAGAGAATCTCTGTCCGTGGGGGCTGCCACTCCAGCCAGGCCCACTTGGGGGTGCTGGCTATGGGCTGAGTGTCAGAGCACAGAGTACAGAGCGGGGAGCCTGCAGTGGGGATGGATTTGGAGGAGGAGTGACTCCCAGAGCTGGAGACATCCATGTGGTCACTGTCAACCAGCGTATCCACAACCCTATGCAGTTACTGTCAACCAGTGTCCTCGGCCCCCTCCACCTGGAGGCCAGTCCTTCTCTCCAGCGGGTGTGGAAGGAGGAGAAGGAGCAGATCAAGAGTCCCAATGATAAGTTCACCTCCTTCACCATCAAGGTGACAGGCAGGGGGTGTCCCCACCAGGAAAGCAGCTGCCGCCCAAGGGATCTCTGCTTTCTGTGCTTTTCTGGGGTCAACCGAGACTTCCCCAGATCTGCAATCCTGGAGGCTGGGCAATCTGCTGATAGCGGGGAGAAGAGAGAGTTTCTCACCTTTCCAGGTGGGACCAGAAAAATGTCCATCTCTACACTCCAGAGCCCTGACCCAGGCCCGGCACTGTGGCTCACAACAGGAGGATCACTTTAGGCCGGGAGTTTGAGACCAGCCTGGGCAACATAACGAGACCTCACCTCTACAAAAAAAAAAAAATTAGCCAGGTATGATGGTGCATGCCTATAGTCCCAGCTACTCAGGAGGCTGAGGCAGAAGGATCACCTGAGCCTAGGAAGTCAAAGCTGTAGTGAGCTGTGTTAGTGCCACTGCACTCCAGCCCGCGTGACAGAGCAAGACCCCAACTCAAAAAACAACTCAGACCCACTCCAAGGTCACTGCTCTTCTGGTGTACAGTAATATGTACTCGGCCTAAAAGCAGGCAGTGAAGGGCATTCATTTAAAAAGGAGACACGGAAATGAAGTTTTATAAGTTCAATTTGTGGAAGTGGGCCAGGGTCACCTGTTCTTGCCCAATTTAATCAGGACAAGTGTACTACTAGGCGTAGGCATCTCTCTAGTAACTTGGGTGTGTCTAGGAAGCTGTGTGTGTCAAGGGCACACTCAGAGCCTGTAGCCCTTTTCTTGCAGCGAGGGGAATGCTGGGAATTTAGCCTGAGTCACCACTGCTGTGTGATCTGGAGCCCTAGGGATCCCCCAGCCCTGGGATAGCAACTCTCCATGGCACTGTCTACTTCGCACCATCGTCACACACCTGAGCTGGTTGTTTCTGCCTGGGAAGACCCACTTCAAGGACCTGCACCACCTGAGATCTTGAGGGAAGAGCGCTCAACTCAGATGAGGCCAGCCCAGGTCCAATGTTGTCTCTACTCCTGGGAGAGTCATCAAACTACTCAGGACTTGGGTAGGTTGGACAGAGGGGCCCATAGCTCCCTTCGCAGGTCTAACTGGCCATGAAATGTGCCATCATGTGGACCCTGATCACTGAACGTGTAGACCGGGCACATCTACCCTGCAACCCACAGGTTGCATGAGGCCCAGGACAGCTAGTAATCCAGCTCCACAAAATCTTTAGCATCATGTGTTTTGTAGCATTTATTTTCTTTGTGACCCTGTGTGTATTTCCATTTTTGAAGTTCACATTTATGAGCAGTTGTTTTCAGTTATAAAGCACATGAAGAGCAAAATACATTTCTGACGAGCATCTTGAGAACTCAGAATTGCGACCACTTCCATTGAAACAGACATGGATAGATGAGTTTTATAAAATCAAGGTCAAAGTTTCCACTAGTACATATTGTTCTCACTTTTCTAAACTTTATAACAAAAAGTGTTTTTAAAAGAAGTCTTGTTATATATATACTAACTATATTACATAATTTATGTATAGCTCAAGACAATCATTCAATGCAGCCCAGGGAAGCCAAAAGGTTGAACACCCCTGGCAGAGACCTAGCCAGAGGTGCTGTCTAGGCACTAGTTCTTCAACTTTATCACCCCACATCACCCCACCTGGTCTGGAATTTGCATCAACAAAGGTGAGATTTCCAGGAACCTGGCCATGGTGGGAAGAATATAGGCCCTGCTTTTCCTCGTATCATCTGGAGGGAACATGGGGCATGAGGCGATGTGACTGGGAGAGACTTGAAGCCAGGACAATGGGAGAGCCAGAGTGGAGAGGATGCCTTTGTAAAGCTTTCTAGGGGGCACATGGCTATCTCCAGTCATGGGAGCTCCGTTCATTCCTTCCTCCCCTAAGGCTGCGTGTCATTCCAGTGACTGGACATTGTTGAAGGAGGAAGGTTATACATATTTCCCAAGGCTACCTCCCAGGCTGAGAAGCAGGTAGGGGTAGCTGTAGGACCCCAAATTAGTAGTCCAAGACCACAATGAACTCGAAAGAACGGAGAGAGGAAGGGACTTGCCCAAGGCGAGTAAGGATCACAACTGACTTGTACCATCTGTCCCTTCAATACAACTCCAGGTGACCCATTTCAGTGTTCCCAGAGTGCTCGGGCAACTTAGCCCAGATTCTAGATCTAGAGAAATTTTGTCGGAGAGAAAGTGGGCAGATCAAGTTTTCCCCTGAGAACCTCTTGCTCATTTAATAGGAGTCAAAACCTCACCCAGCAACATGGTGGTGGAGGGTTCTAAGTTACTGCACACCAGCTTGATTGGAGCATCCAGGTGACTTTCAGCCCTTCTGGCTCTTCTTGCCTCTCCCCTCTCCAAACCAAACCCCTGCCACCTCCCAAACCCATTTTGCCAACATCTGCTTGGCTGTCTATGTCCCAGGCTCCTTCCAGGCTGAGGGATAGGAGGAGGAGCCTGGCGCCTGGACTCTGAGCTCCCGGCCATGCAGAGTTTCCTTGCTCTGTCCAGGAGTCCTGTATCCCAGAGCCCTCTGGGAGGCTGCTACATAGAAGCCCTCCATGTCTCTTATCTCTGGCTGGGACACGTGTGGTTCCTGGAGCAGCAGAGCAAAGTCCTGGAGACCACATGGAGTCCCCTGCAACATGGAAAACTCAGGTGGCCCTGCCCAGGCTGCTTAGATACCATGGGAACATTGCCAGGCCATTAACCATCAGCACATTCTTCCAAAGACAATTGCTGAATCCCTGCCCTATTCCTTCTTCCTTTTCAAATTTACACTTCAGTCTTCTCCTCCAGGAATTCTTCTTGGATTGAAAAACTCTTACTACATGTTTGCAGACATATTATCCATTGCACTTACTTCTCTTGTCTGGGTCTGTATCACTATATACATAGACTAATCACGAATACAAGAAAAATATTAATAGCCAACACTTACTGACAACTTACTGTGTGCCTGGCACTGTGTACTCTTCCAAGTACTTTACATGCAGGTCTGGTTTTTGTTTGTTTTGTTCAGATACAAGATTTCCCTGTTGCCCAGGCTGGAGTGCAGTGCATGATCATAGCTCACTGCAGCCTCAAATTCCTGAAGTGATCCTCCAGCCTCTGCCTCCCTAATAGCCGGGACTACAGATGTGTGCCACCATGCTCAACTAATTTTTTTTAAAACAATTATTTGTAAAGACAGTGTCTTGTTCTATTGCCCTTGGCAGAGGGACTGTGAGCTGGGAAGCCCAGATGGTGAGGCCAGTTGCATGAACTTAGGTGAAGAAAAGACATTCAGATTAAATTGAAAAGTAACTCGAGGAGACAATAAGGAAACTAGGTTGGTTTTCCCGGAGAACCCGAGAGAAGTTGCAGTCCTGACATTTCATGGCAGGCAAGAAATTTCCTTAGACCCACTGAACAGTCAAGCTGGATGAAAGCATGGGGAGTCTGGTTTTATACATAATGTGTCACAGGACATTTAAAACAGAAGAATGACGTGCCTTTTCATCGATGGCCAAGAACTTCTGAGAGGTCAGGGGACTGGCCCAAGGTCACTCAGCAGGCAGGCAGAGGAGCTGAGGTCCAAACCACAGTTGTCCAGCACCAAGAGGGTAGGATTGGCTTGCAGATGCTACAGTGGGCTGGTGGGGAATGGGTCACCTGGAGTAGAAGTGAAACTGTCTTCCCAGAAATCAGTGGGGGGGGG
>NW_007248698.1:104245-124561 GCF_000164805.1 Carlito syrichta | reverse complement strand
GGGGGGGGGGGGGGGGGTGCGCCTCCATGTGTCCCTGGGGAGCAGGAGAGGGTAGGGTTACTGTCCAGGGGCAAACTGAAGAATGAGAAAACTCGGGAGGAGGGGTCTTCTATCAGCCCGAAAACTGCTTCAGTGAGGCTGAGCATGGCGAGGGACCACAGGCATCGTGGGGTGGAGGCTGCCGATCCTTGACAGTTCCCTGTTCTTCCCCCTCTGTTCTGCCCTTTGCCTCAGTTTGGGGCAAGGCCATCAGAAAAAGAAGGCACCGTGCACTCCCTTGGGGGGACCCAAACACTCCAAGCAGCCAGGCTGTGAGGAAAGGAGCCTTAAAGTGTGAGGGATGGTCCTTTGCTGTTGCTTTTTGGGTCTGGGTTGTGTTTTGATAGGGAGGCTGTTTGTTGATTTGGGACTGGGGCAGATGTGTGATGGGAAAGTAGACTGCCTAGAGCGTCTGCTAAGTCAGTTTGTCAGGCCCACCATTGCCTGCCTGCCCCAACCCCGACCCACTCCCCTGCCTCCCACAGGCACGAGCAAGAAATCAACAGACACACAGCGACTGAGAGTGAGTCTGTGGTGCTCGGGAAGTCAATGGACAGGGTAGGCCCTACTGACTCCAGGCTCCACCTCTGCCCGCAGCCTCACGTACAAACCCTTATTTAATTTGCACAACAAGCCTTTTAAGCAGGTCTTACTTCAACAGTGAAAAAATGAGGGTGAAAGGTTAAGAAAGTTGCCGAGGGTTACCCAGACAATCAAAAGTGAGTCGGGGCTGGGTGCAGTGGCTCACACTTATAATCCCAGCCCTTTGGGAAGCCGAGGTGAGAGGCTCATTTGAGCCCAGGAGATTGAGACCAACCTAGGCTGGCTGGTTGAACTGTCTGCAAGACCCAAGTCATGCTTGGGAGGGCGGGGGCAGCCTGATACCAGCTCCACAGAGCTCTGGACCTTCCTCTTTGGTGGGGCAGGCAGGGATGAAAGGCTGGGGATGGTGCAGTGGGGAGAGCCAGTCCCCAGCCTAAGCTAGGGTCGGGGAGAAGGGGACAGTTGTGTGTGAAGGAAGGGACTGGGCAGTAGGGAGACGGGAAGCCTAGGGGCCTTGGGATTGGGTGGTCCTTACCAGGTGAGGTGACATGGGAAACTTTTCCACATGGCACCAGCACATGAGCAGGTGGGCCTCCCTGAGAGTCCCCGTTCCCACAGTTTGGACCCCACCCTTACTTCCAAGTTCCACTCCCTGACCTGCAATGGACAAATGCCCCCATTCCCAGGAGCTGGCGTTCTCCCACCTAACTCATAGACAGAGGGGGTGGAGCTCACCCAGGGAGGGTGGGTCCCAGAGCAATAGCATGTTCTGTGCCCAGGACATGGATGCCACCTATGTGGGCAAGGTGGACCTGGAGGCCAAGGTGGACACTGTAAGGAGGTACCTATAGAAACCTAGAATAAACCTAGTTTAACGTAGTCTTTTTGCCTCAGCATAGGCATTTTTGCTTAGACTTTACCACTGACATGCTTTGAATCTAGCACAGGTTAGACATAGATCAATAAATTTCCAATAGACAGGTCTTAGGAAGCTTTCAGACATTCTACTGCAGGCCAAACTGGCAGCCTACGCCTTCTCCCTCAGCAAATCTCTATCAGATACAAGACCAGGACAGCCCAACATTTCAATTCATGGTTTAGCATAATCATCTCTAGGAAAGTTTTCCTTGTCAAAGGCAGAAGATCAAAGATCACTCCTTGGTTGCCCAAAGCCATAGAAATGACAAGACCAACTTTTGGTCAAGGAGTTTGTGGGTTGCAAATGTCTGACAAGCCTCTTGCAGGAAAACCCCCATCCCCTTGTCTCCTCCCATCTAGCCCACTACCTGAGGACATGAGATGGTAATGTCTGGCAACCCCAAGACCTAACACTCATGTGGCTACAATCAATATCAAAGGCCCCCCAGTCCTGGACTCTCCTCCAGTCCAAAACCCCCTTACCCCAAAGGTCCTTTAATACTACCCATTTCCTGACCCTTTGAGGCCACACTTGCCTCTGAATGTCGGCCCCCTTTCCAATCTGTGACAGGTGAATAATAAACTTTATTTCTTTCTACTTTCTCCCTTGTTGCAATCTTGCATTATTTCCATGGCCTCCATACCAGCACCAGCCCACCTCCCCTCAATGGACCCTTTCAGACACCCAGATGGACGAGATCAACCTACTGAGGGATTTCCAGAGGTGGCTGATCAGTGAGAGTGCCCAGTGCTCTCCCAGAAGGGCTGGGGATGGGGCCTGGGGGCTGCAGCCTCACCTGGGCACAGAAGCTGCCAGCTCCTTCCCTGGTCTTCTCTCTGCCCTCACCCCACTCACTCCTGGTAATTTATGGGGCAGATGCTGCTTCCCCAATCAAGGGAGAAAATAGGGTACCCCAGGGAAACCAGTGGGTCAGGAGAGGGGAAAACTTGACCAAGCTTGTTATGTCGTGCAGGCAAAAGAAAGGGCTGCCTCTCATTGGAATACGGGTTTCCAAAGAACTTCTGAGCAACTTGGCTCACTCAGCCCAGCCCCAAGTTATCCACTACTCTTCCTAGTCTTGCTACAACACTCTGCAGGGTGATTACACAGATCAAGTCGCCATGAGTGAGCCCTCAGGCGCTTCTGGAAGCAAACAGAAGTGCCAGTCTGGTTCTTCTGAAGACACAGCAGGATGCTTCACAGGGCTCTAGGTAGAAGAGCAGAACCAACTCAGCCAGCCTCGACATTGTCAAAGCTCACATTGCAGTGGGGGAAATGGGCAATACAGAGATAATCACCTAACTTCACCACTTTAGGCATGATGGGGCAATGAAGAGACATGACCATGGAAATGACAATTGCAGGCTGGGGGTGGGTGTCACTGGACAAGAGACTTGAAGGAACTGAGGATGTGAGCCAAGAAGGCTTGGTGGGCAGGGGGTGAAGGGTGTTCCAGCCAGAGGGCATGAGAAGTCCAATGCCCCCAGGCATGGCCCAGGAATGCCAGGGAAGGTCAACGCCACAGCAATGTAATGGGGAGAGTGGTGGACAAGGGGCCAGTGGCATTAGGGTGGGGTGCAGGGTGGGCTGTGTAAGGACAGGCAATATGGTACCCGTAGGGTTACATACATGTAGCGCCCAACAGAAACTGGTCACGTTGTTCCAGGCCTGGGGGCACCAGCTCTGAGTCTTTGGGTGGGCTCAGTGACACTGCACAGCCCACGGGGGATGAAAAGCCTTCCTTTTATCCACTTATTTTCATCGTTGCTGACAGCTAGCATGGTACTGGCTCTTAATTCTGAACTAGCACACAGCCAGCAAGTCCGTGGGCTGAGATCTTCAAAACAGGTCAGCAGCCAGGAAAAACTAATTGGGAAAAACAAAATGCAGCACAACAATAACAAAATAATAATCTGTTAAAACAAGAAATGTATCAACAAGTCATTAATAAAGAGAGCACATATTTTTACTTAGACATATGGTTTGGCGCAGTGATTCTCAAACTTAAAGGGCATTGGAATCTTCTAGAAGTCTTGCTACAACACTGACTCTGATTCAGGAAGTCTGGGGTGGAGCCCATGACACTGCATCTCTAACAAGTTTCCAAGCAATGCTGATGCTGCTGGTCTGAAGTCACATTTGAGAACCACTGCTTTAGGTGACTCTGAAAAGTGATCACTAACAAAATTAAAGCTGGGTTCGGTGGCTCAGCCTGTAATCCCTCACTTGGGGAGGCTGAGGTGAGTGGATTGCCTGAGCCCGCAGGTTCGAGACCCATCTGGGCAACTTGGCGAGCTCTCATCTCTACAATAAATCAAAAATTAGCTGGGCATGGTAGTGCGCGCCTGTAATTCCAGCTACTTGGAAGGCTGAGGCGGAAGGATCGCCAGAGCCCGGCAGGTCGAGGCTGCAGTGGCCAAAAGCGACCACTGCACTCCAGTCTGGACGACAGAGTGAGACTCCAACTCAAAAAAATAATAAAATAAAATAAATTAATTGTGGGTTTCCTGTTTCAGAAGCCATCTCCCATGGACATCATTTAATCCTCACCTAAATCCTGCAAATCCAGTATTGTGATCAGCCCCTCTGACTCAGGATGTCAGCTAAACGTACCTGGCAGATCGTGTGCCCTTTCTGCTGTTTCCAGCTGGTTTCCATTTCCCATCCCGAGGAGAAGGGAGGAGCTGAGCTGGAAAACAGGATTGGAAGGTAGCCAGGTTGTGGCTCCTTCTTACTCAGTTTTCTTTCACAAGATAATTTCTTTGTTTTGTGTGAAGGGCTGTGTGTTCTCAGAACATGATACATTGTGAGGCTGACAGGTCACAACAAGGTGTGCTCCCTAGCAATGGGCATAGCTTCTGGAGAATTCTGGCTAGAAGCACTGTGCTGCAGTCCCCATGCAAATGAGTTGGTGATAAAGAAACTCAGTGACCTCCCAAATGTCTTTCCCAGCCCTCTCAAACCTACATAGGGTGCTCCACCCCAGTTGTGCAGAACTCCAGTGCCAAGGTCTGTTCCAGGGAACAGGCCACAATCTCCCTACACATGCCCACACTTGCACATGCACACACACACAAGCACATGCACATATGCATGCACACATGCATACACACACACACATGCACACACACACACACATGCACACACACTCTGCTTCAACTCTCTTGCTTGAGCCCAACTATAGAGTTGGATCAACTTGAGGCCCAGATCTCCTAGACCACCATGGTCCTGTCCATGCAACAACCACAACCTGGATCTGGACAGCATCATCACCAAGGTCAAGGCACAGGATGAAGACATTGCCAACCATGGCCAGTTCTGCTACCAAATCAAAGTGAGGAGTCAAGGTCAAGTCAAGTAAGGAAGCACAGAGAACAGGGGTTTCAAAGGCAAACAAGATAAGAGCCTTGTCTTCTTGGTGTCCTGGTCTGATGGTGTCTAAGGATCTGAATTCAGCTTGGGGCTCACCCTCCTCTGTTCAGCGCACTACCTGGGGGCAGCACATTCGAAACCTGGGGCAACAGCCAGGTGAAGGCAGGAGGCTGCCGGTCCCTCTGCTAAGAGGAAGATAGACACATACCTCCAATGTCCTGTATCAAAGCGACAAGGGACAGCTGGCCAGTTCCAGCCGTTGGTGCCAACAGAAGGAAGAGAGAGGGATAGTGGGGACAAGAGGAAGGCTTAGCTCCTCACGGAACAATCTAGAGGATCCAGAGAGGAGAGGTGGGAGAGAGGCTGGGCCAAGGGGCTGGGGATCAAATTCTTGATGTGGGTAACAGAGTGGGATTTTCCAGGTGAGAGCCAACCCTCACTGGAAGGCATCAGAGATGGCCGTTGCAGTGCCAAGGAAAACAAACACAAAGGAACAGTGATAAGCAACTGTGTGACACTTAGTTTGAGAGGATGAGGTGTGTGGTGTCGCGGGAGAGAGAAGAAGCCGGAGCAGGAAGAAGGGACAGCATGCAGCCATAGCTGCCCAGCTGCAGGGGACTGGTGGGCACAGAGGGTGAGGGAAGAGCCAAGACAGTGCAGATGGATTTGCCCAGCCCAGAGGGCCAAGTGGGGAGTCTCTGAGCAGCCCTCGAAAGCCTGTGGGTCTTTGGGAAGCCACCGCCATCCCTGCCTACTGCGGGCACCTCACCCCTCGCCCGAGGCCTGCTTCTCCTGCCTGCCAATATGAGGAACTGCAGCGTTGTGCCTGCTGGCAAGGGGACAGCCTCCACGCCTCCAGGATGGAGACTTCTGAGCTAACCTGAAGAAACAGGGAGGGCTGAGCTCCAGAGTCGTCCCATCCACACACCTGCCTCAGGGAAGACCCAGGCCTGGGCCTTCCTCAGCCCAGGCAAGAGAGTGGCCTCCCAGGTGAGTGGCCTCCCGAGAATGCAGATGGGCATCCACCCAGGAAAGGCACTTTCCTCCAGAGGCATAGATTGCAAAACCTTGCCTGCCTTCCCTACCCACCATCCAGTAAAGTCCAGCACTGGAAAGGAAATCTGTGTCATGTTCTCCATCCTGGTTAAGTCTTAAATGATCCACAGGGGCCATAGGTGAATCTTACTTTTTTTTTTCTTTTTTTCTTTTTTTTAGTCAGCGTCTCACTCTGTCACCCAGGTTGGAGTGCAGTAGCACACTCACAGCCACTGCAGCCTCGACCTGCTGGGTTCAGGTGATCCTTCCTTCTCAGCTTTCCAAGTAGCTGAAACTACAGGCATGCACCACCATACCGGGCTAATTTTTTGATTTATTGCAGAATTGAGGTCTCACCAAGTTTCCCAGGCTGGTCTTGAATCCCTGAGCTCAGACAATCCTCTCACCTCAGCCTCTCAAACTGCTGGGATTATAGCCACCGCACCCTGCTGAATCTCACCTCTAAGGATGAAGAATCTTACGTCCTTTGCATTGAGCCCACTTGAGGGAATGCTTCCAAGTGTTCAACCCAAAGCCCACATCTTTGCATTCTCTGTACACGATACCACACACTCTCGTCACCTCCTGGCAGTGTGTGGCACTCCAGGCTGCCATTGCAGATGCCAAGCATTGTGGGGAGCTGGCAGCTTTAGGACCCCAGGAACCAGTTGAAAGGGCTGGAGGTGGCCCTGCAGGAGGCCAAGCAGGACATGGTGCGGCTGCTGCATGAGGACCAGGAGCTCAAGGACGTCAAGTGGGGCCTGGACAACAAAGTCACCACCTAGCATAAGCTGGTGGAAGGCGAAGAGTGCAGGTGGGCCTCCCTCTCCTCTGACCATGGCCCAAGTAGATGCCACCAGAGCAGGACAGCAATGCCACAGAGGCCCCACGAGCCCTATAGAGTCAGCCCCAGGTAGAAATTCCCAGGTCAGAAACAGGGTTAAGATGTGACCGCTTCTCCCTTGGAAGCATCCTGGAGTCTCAGTCCCCACACCTGTTGGATCCAGGGCAAGGGTCAGAGTCAAGAGTGTCAAGGACAGGTGGCCCCTGACCACCTGGAGGCCCTAAGCAAGGCCACTTCTGCCCAGGTCCTCCAGCAAATGCTGCCACAGTCAGTACTAGCCTCAGAGGCTCTGAATGTCCCCAAGGATGCCCTACAATATGACCATCTTGCTCTGCCTTGCTGGCATGGCCCCCCTCCCTATTTCTCTCTGTGTTTTTGACCTGATCTCTCTTGAGGTCCCTCCCACATGCTCACATCCACTTCCTAAGGCTCATGGGCTGAATGGAGGGCTTCCTAAGCACAGCGCCCAGCACACAGTAAGCGCTCTGTGCTGGTAACACTAAATATGGAGAACTCAAGGCTCTGGAACCTCTCAGCAAGCACAATGTCTCTTTATCCCCCTACCTGCCACAGACTCACTGGAGAAGGTAAGGGGCCCGTGAACCTCTGTGAGTAAAAGTCTTGGGAGCATAGAAATGTAGAAGGCAGAATGTAAGCTAATAGCATCACCGATGAGGATTTGGTGTCATTAGTGGGAGCACTGCTGATGGCCCATATTTTACTCCTGGTCATGGGAGCAAAATCCCCCTGGGACCCATGTAGGTCAGACCAACCAAGAAGGGAGGAGAGCCTGAAATGAACTCACAAAAGGGGCAGGAATGCTCCACCAGGAGAAGCAGATGGAGAAATAGGAGGTCAAAGAGACTTCTCCACATGCCGGATGGGCTTGCAGGGCTGCAGCCCAAGAAGGGAGCACCCATTACTGGAAGTATTAGACAGAAGCTGAACAATTGCATCTCAGTGATGCAGTCAAAGGGGTTTAGATCCTGGGAGGGGTTTGTACAGGTGGCCTTCAGAACTCTTTCGTCATAGAAGTTAATGGCTCCCTTGTTTGAGGCCTCATCTTCCATCCAATATGAGAGCCTCCTAGCAGCACGGGAACCTAAAGCCTTGGTGTGACCCTGGGTACAACCCTTGCTCTCTTTGCAGGGAGGATTGTTTGGAGCAAGGTGTCATGGGAGGGGGCAGGCACGAGGATAAGACCCTGCCATGTGCCATGTGCCTTTTCTCCACAGCCGTGGCCTCTTACTATGGGAACACAGACCACAGTGGTGGTGGCAGCCTCTGTGGAGGCAGAGGCAGCTACAGCAGTGACCTCTGCTCTACCAGCAGAAACAGCAGCTTCAGCCCCTTCAGTGGTTGCAGTGTCGGTGGTAGCAGCTCCATCGTATTCATTATCTCTTAAATATTGTCCACCAAGAATTCACAGGCACTAAGCTCCCCACCTGCCCCAACTGCCTACCCCCAGACCCATCAGGCTTCCCAGCCCTGAGACCTGAAGCTTTGCTGACACCTCATGCCCAATATCCCCAGCAAGAGCCACAGGGAGCAGGAGGTGGCCTATGAGGTCATTTTGTCCATCCCTTTGCCTCTACACACATCCCTACAGAGGTACCCTCCTCACTCCTAATCTCGGATCCCTCCAGGATCCATAGGCATCCACTCCAGCCAACACTACCTCAAGTGCTCTGTGCCAAGACCCGAGTAGGGTTTTGCCCTTATGTAGCTTTCAGAGTTGGGGGTGCAGTGGGGTCTTCCTCCTCCTGTCTGACCCAGAGTCACAGCAACCACGAGATGACTGCTCCTGCTCAGTCCTTCACGGGGACCTTAGACTTGACCATGACGCCACAAAGAGGTTGAATGTAGTCCAGGCCCAAATTCCCATGCTTGTTGTTTCTCACCACAGACAGGACACTGTACCCGCTGGGCCCTGAGACCAGGACACGTCGTGGCCAACCTCACCACACATACCGCCTCCCCATCTTCAATCTTGTCCCTTTCCAGGCCCCAGCCACAACCCCTGACAACTCCTACCCGCAGAATATTTGAAAGAGAAATCAACATCCTTCGAAATAGGACCAACTCCTGATTCTTCATAATAGAATAGAATGATTTGATCAAGAACCCAAAAGTTGTCTATGGCCAGCGAGCATTCACAGCCAAGTTCCTCCCAAATTTGCCTCATTTCAGCCAACTTTAGGAGTACTGGCCCTAAGCAGAAATGATCCGATGGTGAGGGGCTGGGAGGCAGACTCGTGGGCAGGTGTGGCAGAGGTAGTTCAGCTCAAGACATTTGCAAGAAACACACCAGGAAGAGGAATCCCATGTTAATCAGTCCATATTAAGAACAGCCCTGTGAGCACACTTAGCCACTGTTGGTGAGAATGCAAATTAGTACAACCTCTATGGAAAGCGGAATGGAGATTTCTCAAACAACTAAAAATAGATCTACCATTTGATCCAACAATCCCACTAATAGGTATCTACCGTAAGGAGCAGAGGTCATTATATGAAAAAGATACCTGTGACCGCGTGTTCATTGCGGTCCAATTCACAATCGTAAAGATGTGGGAGCAAGCTAAACACCCATCAACCGATGAGTGGATTAAAAAATGGTAGATATATACCATGAAATACTATTCAGCCATCAAAAAGGATAACATAATGTTGTTTGCAACAACTTGGATGGAATGGAGAACATCATCCTAAGTGAACTAACGCAAGAACAGAAAACCAAGCACCACATGTTCTCACTTCTAAGGGAGAGCTAAACGAAGGATCTTCAGAGGCATAGAGAATGATGTGAATGGACACCGGAGACTCAGAAGTGGGGGGAGGGGGTGGAGGAACAAAAAAATCACCTGTTGGGTACAATGTGCACGGGTAGAGGTGGTGGGTACTCTTAAAACCCACATCAAAACTATATGTACCCCCCAAAGCTATTGAATTATTTTTTTTGAGTTGAAGTCTCACTTCATTGCCCAGACTAGAGTGCAATGGCATACTCTCGGCCCCCCCAGTGTCGACCTGTTGGGCTCAGGTAATCCTTCTGCCTCAGACTTCCAAGTAGCCGGAACTACAGGCGCACACTGTCACGCCTGGCTAATTTTTTATTTATTGATGAGATGAGATCTTGCCAAATTGCCTGGGCTGGTCTCAAGCCCATGGCCTCAGGCAATCCTCTCACCTCAGCCTCCCAAAGTGCTGGGCTTACAGGCTGAGTCAGCAAGCTTGGTCGCTATTGAATTTTTAAAAAACTATTAAAAAAAGAACAGCCCCGGGAGAGCCCTGCGAGACTGTCCCCTGGGCTCAGGACTTTTCTTCCTCCCTTGTGCTAGCCACACCTCTCTTCTGGAACGTTCTCCCTCCTTTTTACCTTGCCCTTTCCACCTTCTTTCTGCACTCATTTCCTATTCTACCCATCTCTCCTACCTGCATGCCTCCTCCCTCTTTGTCTTCTCCTATCCTCTGTTCCTCTCTTCCTCCCTCATTCTTTCCACTTGACAATCCATTTCCTGCTCTTCCTCTTCCAATCTTTCTATCCCTCTGCCTCTGAATGTCAGTCCCGTTGGATTTACCTGTCCCCAGCCCTGGCTGTAAGCCCAGAGCTCTGTAAGCCAGGACACCACATACCCCAGGTAGAGCCCAAGATAGCAAACTCAGAGGAGAGAGAAGCGATTCTTCCTCTTTCTCTCTCAGGGATTATGTTGCTCAGCCCCAGAAGGACGCAGTATGTGGGGAAGCTGAGGGGGAGCAGGGGGTGGGCTGGCCTTCACAGAGTGGTTTCCCTATTTAATCCAAAGAGTCATAAAGCCTCAAAACACCTGCCACGTGTTCAAGACCAAAGCACATTCCAGAGGCAAGTAGAGATAGTCTATCACACTGCTGACGTGAAGACATTTCACTGCGTCAGAAAAAAGGTCGGACCCTCTGAACTGCCAGCTCCCTCATGCTCTCCTCTTCCTGGAATAGCTGCAATGTATGTCATCAAGCTCTCTAGGGCTTGGCTGAGTCTGTGTGCCGTCTCACACTCGGGAGCAATGTTGGACTTGCTAGGCTCTGTGCACAGGCCATGAGTCCAGTGAACCATCCCGCCCTCTGCTCCCAAGTTCTGATCCTGGGCTCTGGGGAGCCCAACATGGTCACTGAGACCATCCTCTGGCCTGGACACGGTGGCTCTGCTGTGTCCATGTCGCTGCAGTGAACCCTGCCACCCTTTCAGTCCTCCCTCTAGCGGGAATTTGCTCTCTGGCTGGGTCAGCGCCCCATCCCCGTTACACTCTCCCTGGACCTGCCTCGGTGATGTCCACACCGGAGCGGAGCGAGGTCCTCCTTCCCTGCACACCTTGCAATAGCACCCACCCTCACACCCACCCTCTGCCTCCCACCAGTGCCCATGGTCGGTCTCTTGTTACCCCCCTCCCTTCTCCACAACTCTGGGACCTCCTAGGGACTATGAAAAGGGGACCATAAGAAATATCACCATTAGACTGAGCATTTCCAATGCTTGGGAAACCTTTGGGTTCCCATTTCCTGCTCCATAGATGGGAAAGCTGTAGGTGACAGAGATGACATGAATGACATGTGTGGATGGCAGATTCCCGGCTCCTCATGCAGGCCTCTGTCAACCACAGCTACAGAGCAGGACGAAAGCAGGAGGAAGAGAGGTGAATCTCACCCGACTTCCCAAAGCCATGTGACACGGGGCACAGCTGCTCACTGCTCAGCTCCTACTGTCCTCACCTGGAATGTAGTAACTACATCGAGGTGTGATCATGGAATTCCATGAGACAATGGAGGTCGAGAGCCCAGGTGGTCCCAGCACAGTAGACACCCACTGTGTGGTGCTATTATTATTGTTATTACTGGCTTGATTTTGACCTGGAAAGGAGTCTGAGTCTCCGTGTGGAATGGCAAGGTCAGCCAGTCACAGCAGAGGTTGCATGGACGAGATTGACGGAAAAGGGATGGGGAGAGAATGGAAAAGGGTGCACCTTCAAAGAACTGTGCCTGTGGCTCCCCTCACCTGGAAATTCCTGAGGGCAGTGACTGTCCCCAGAGATGTTCTCAGGCCAGACCAGGCTCTGTGTACCTCAGGGGCGGGACAGGGGAAAGGAATGGCCACGTGGAACCCCCGACCTAATGCTGACATCACCCTGTGGGCAGTATCCCTTCCCCTCCCCTCCTCAAGTACAGGTCTCCCGCTCCTGAGTCCCCTGTGGCCTTTGTGAATGGATGGGCCCCAAGAGAGCAGTATCTGCACCTGGTGTCTCTCTACCCTCCCGACCCCTGGTGGGATGGGGAGAAACTGAGTCAGAGCCAGGACCCTGCTTGTCCTGAGGAGAGGCAAGGCCCAGCCTGCTGCGGGAAGCTTCCTCACATAAAAGCCTCCTCCCTAGGAACTTCTAGGCTCTCCTAGAGGCCCACAGAGGGCTCTTGAGTCTGTAGAATCCACAGGAAAATGTAGAGGCGGCCTTGGGGAAGCAGACAGAGCCTCTCCAGGGGCATGGGATTTGCCCTCTAACCCCAGGGGAGCTGGGGCTATATAATTTATGCCCTCTTCCCTCCCATAAAATGACGGAGGTCGTGATCTCCCTTTCCTTGAGGCTGAACCACTGGGTACATCAAACATGTCTGGCTGGCTGAACTCCCTCATTGCTCCCCTCATCCAGGAAAGAGGACAGGAGGATTTTTACAGGGCCCCCCAGCGCCGGCCATTGGCCCTGTCTCCTTGCCCTTCGATACCATAATTATCCACCGGGCTACTCAGCGCTGCCGATAGCCCAAGCTCATAAACCTGACTTAATGGTGATTTGGGGTTTGACCCGGCTCAGCCCTCCACCCCCTGCCAGATAAAAGCGGGGATGCTGAGCCGTGACCTGACCATTCCTGCCCCATCCTTCCCTGCAGGGCCTGTCACTCTGCCTCACTCCCGCCATGTCCTGCCGCTCCTTCCAGCCGGGCTCCAGATGTGGCAGCCGGAGCTTCAGCTCGTACTCGGCTGTCATGCCGCGCGTGGTCACCCAATGCGCAGTGAGCAAACTGCCCTGCCGGCCTGGGGGCCATGGGGGCCTCCGAGCTCTGGGCTGCCTTGGCTCCCGGAGCCTTTGCAATATGGCCTTTGGGAGGCAGCGGGTGGCCTCCAGGTGTGGCCTGCCTGGCTTCGGGTACCGAGTGGGTGCCGCCTGTGGGCCCTCTACCTGTATCACACCTGTCACCATCAACGAGAGCTTGCTGGTCCCGCTGGCCCTGGAGATCGACCCGACCGTGCAGAGGGTGAAGAGGGATGAGAAGGAGCAGATCAAGTGCCTCAACAACCGCTTTGCAGCCTTCATCAACAAGGTGAGGGACCACCAGGTGGTCCAGGGCCGTGGGAGGAGGTCCACAGCAGACCCGGGGTCTGGTCTAAGAGGATCAGGAAGAGACAGACAATGAGGAAGCCACAGTTTATCCATTGGCCTCTCCTATGTTCCACGACCACTAATCTTTGAAAGCTGGTTTGGTCAGACTCTGTACTCAATGTTTCTGCTTCCTAGTTCTTTTTTGTTAATATGTCCGCTCTCTTTGGAGATCTGATAAAATCTCCAAGGTTGCCCGAGGTCAGACTATAGGAAGAACTTCCAAGGCAATCCTGAAAGGAATGATCAGAGAGGCAGGGAAGTGCCCTTTCTGATGAGGCTTTAACAGTGGAACTGCCTTCCATGTGCCTGAGCTAGGTCAACACTCTTAAGTCTGGAGGCGAGGATGGGTGCTGTGACCCCAGAACCTGCTATCAGTTTGGGCCAGGGATGGGGAAAAAATGGAGCCGTCAGAGCCAGAGGCACAAGGTGACCATCAAGAAAGCCTCACCTCTGTCAACCCCAGGGCCAGACACTGAGAGGCTGCAGGGGAGGATGAGGTGTCATCTCCAGAAGGTGCTGAACTAGGCTATCGTCCCTCAGCTGCCCCGAGCCTTCCCCCACACTCCAGGGAGGCTCATGGGGTCAGGAGACCTTCCAAGGTCTGAGCCTTGCTCTTGTAACCCTGAGGCCCTGTGCCAGCCACTCACCTCTCAGCCTCGGCGACCTTGCCCTCACATGGAAGATCTCACTCAGTCACTCTTAGCAGCTTTATTTTCAAAGTTTATGAAATTCTGGCTAGAATCCCATTCCAACAACACTGGGGGCCCTGGTCATCACCAGCACTGGGCCACCCTCTGAAGGAATGGAGCCTCCTGCCCATGGGACCAGTGACCAGAAGTAGGACATTACTTCTTCCACAGTTTTCTCATGATGCAGAATATAGGCCAAGCACCGTGGCTCAGCCTGTCATCCCAGCCCTTTGGGAGGCCGAGGCGAGAGGATCGCCTGAGCCCAGGAGTTCGAGACTAGCCTGGACAACTTGGTGAGACCTGGTCTCTACAATAAATCATAAAAGCTAGCTGGGCATGGTGGCATGCATCTGTAGTTCCAGCTACTTGGAAGGCTGAGGCAGAAGGATCGCCTGAGTCCACCAGGTCGAGGCTGCGGTGGCCGTGAGTGTGCCACTGCACTCCAGTCTGGGCGACAAGAGTGAGACTCCAACTCAAAAAAAAAACATGCAGAATATGGAAAATCCTATAGCAAGGACAGGAGACCAGGTTCCCTTTGCCCACAAACTAGCGGGTGGCCTTGGTCAACTCACTCAACTCCTAATCTCAGTTTTCAACCTGCAAAAGGAAAGGAGTTGGGCCGGCAGTCATCCACATGACCATGACCTAGAATTTGTTCCAAAACAGCCTTGCAAGATGCAGCAGGTAGGAGAAAAGAGCTTTGCGTCCTAGGACAAAACCTTCCATCAGCCCTTCCCCCCAAGTGCCCCTCAGCTGCGATAAAAGAAAGTCTCACTGGCAGGCATGGTGGCTGACACCTATAATCTCAGCACTTTGGGAGGCTGAGGCAGGAGGATCCCTTGAGGCCAGGAACTGGAGACCACCCTGGGCAATATAGCAAGACCCTATCTCTACAAAAAACAATCAAAAACTTCGCCAGGTGTGGTAGCGCATCCCAGGCTGAGAAAGAGGCGAATTGCTTGAGCCCAGGAGGTCGAGGCTGCAGTGAACCCTGGTCACGACACTGCCCTTCAGCCTGGGCCACAGAGTGAGACCCAACTCTCAGATAATAGAACAACTTCAAAGCCCAAGCATCCCACATCCTTATATTCATGTGAATATTTATAAAGTGAGTTCCCACAGCCAGTCCTGAGGAGGCACTTTGGGAAGCAGAGTGAGACTTGAAGGGATGGGATGATTCGGTCAAGGTCACAAGGCTAGTGAGAGGCAGGCAGGGCTGGACCATGGGCCTTTTCCAGGCCTCTTGGAGAAGCAGTTACAGCATGCAACTGCTGAGTGGAAGATAGGGTTTCTCTAAGCTCCCGGAGGGCTCCTACCCCTGAACCTTGGAGTCACCGGAAACACTGGCTCAGACCTCGGCATGTGCCCTGACCGCAAGAGCCTCCTTGAGGTGTGGAGACAGGCCTAGGGTCAGCTGAGGGATGACAGGGGAAGCTTGGTGGCCCAGGCAGGGGAGACAGGGTCACATACTCTCGGGTGCCCATCTCTGTAGAGACCCTGATTTTTGCAAACTCAAGTGCACTGGTCAAGGGGGTACAACTCAAGTGCATTGGCCAAGGGGGCACAACTCATTTCCTCATCCCTGGCCCAAACTGATGGCAGGTTCTGGGGTCACAGCAGCCATCCTCGCCCCCAGGCTTAAGAGTGTTGACCCAGCTCAGGCACATGGAAGGCAGTTCCACTGTTAATTAAAGCCTCATCAGAAAGGGCACTTCCCTGCCTCTCTGGTCATTCCTTTCAGGATTACCTTGAAAGTTCCTCCTACAGTCTGATCTTGGGCAACCTTGGAGATTTTGTCAGATGATATCCAAAGAGAGAGAACATATTTTAAAAAAAGAAAGAAAGAACTAGGAAGCAGAAACATTGAGTGGAGGGTCTGATCGAACCAGCTTTCAAAGGTGAGTGGTCATAGAACGCGGGAGAGGCCAACGGATAAACTGTGGCTTCCTCGTTATATGTCTCTTCCTGATCCCCCTGGACCAGAACAAGGACCAGACTCCGGGTCCGCAGTGGGTCTCCTCAGAAACCAGACTCTGATTTTTGCAAACTCAAGTGCATTGGCCGAGGGGGCACAAGTCATTCCACCGCCCTCCCCGGACGGCGGTCTCCGGGGCCCCCGCTGCCTGCTGACATCCCACTCTTGGTGGCAGGTCCGGTTCCTGGAGCAGAAGAACAAGCTTCTGGAGACGAAGTGGAACTTCATACAGCAACAGGGATGCTGCCAGAGCAACATGGAGCCCCTCTTTGAGGGCTATATCTGCGCCCTGCGGAGGCAGCTGGACTGTGTGTCAGGGGACCACACAAGGCTGGAGTCGGAGCTCTGCAGCCTCCAGGACACCCTGGAGAGCTACAAGAAAAAGTGAGTGGGCTCCGCTCTCACCCCGCCGGGGGGCTCAGGGTGAATGAGCCATGGAAACAGCCCGGGCCTCGGCTCACCATCTCTAAAATGGGAAGCCTAAAACAAGAGTTAGGCGGGACAAGGTGGGCAAGCACCTCTCTTGGCACAGGGCGGGAGGAAGCTCTGAACGGTGCATGGTCCTCCTCTCCCTCCCCATCACGCCTTCTAAATAAGCAAGCTGTCGTCGGCCATTTCCAGAGCTCCAGGTACGCTCCAACTGCCTGTTCTGCCTTTTTTCAGTCCCCTTGCAGACCCTGAGCTACTCCTTCTTCCCCAAGCCCTTCCCACACCTTGTCCCTCCAGGCTTGTGCCCCTGCTGGTTATTGGGCCTGAGAAAATCCCTCTCAGCAACTTTCCTCACTACATCCAGGCTAGCACTACTGACATTTCTCTCACCCTGACTCTGGCTTCCTGCGTCCCTTCCCTGGCAATGTCGCTGTTGAAAATCATCACCTCGCCCACCCACCCATTATCGGAGCTCTTTCCCATCCTGCCACACTTGATCCCCCTGAGGGCAAGCTCTGAGGTCTGATTCACAGCTTGGAGTAGGTGGTTGCTAAGCAGATAGTAATTAAGGGCTTGCTGGCCTGGAGAGCCATGCTCCCAGGAGGCTGGGGCCCAGATGAATTTCTTCACAAGTCCTGGGCCCAGGGCCCCATGGGATCCCAGGGTTCTGTGAGATTCAGGGCCCCCTGGGAATTCAGGGCTCCATGAGAATACAAGGTCCCAAGGGAGTCAGGACCCCGTGGGAGTCAGGATCCCGTGGGAGTGCATGTTGGTAGGGAGGGTTGAGATAGATGCCTTTCCACTGAGAAGAAAATATACTAAGAACAATAGTCCTTGGGGATGTCTGTGGAGTGCAGCCACACTGGGGACATTCATGGTATAAGGGCCAACCATGTGCCTGCCTGATGCCAGACACTGTGCTGGGAAGTATGGGTGCTACAGAAGGAGAAAAGGCTGGCTCCTTCCTTTAAGATGCCCCGGTCAAGTATGACAGACCACCTGCATATACACACAGCCACAACACCACACACAGCAGAAAGGAAGAGAAATCCCAGGAGAAGGAGAGAGCCGAAGGTGCCCAGGAAGGCTTCCTGGAGGAGGTGCCATTTTTCTGGGCCTTGAACAATAACTTTCATCCCAATGGCTTCTTCTAAAAGGGGAACCCATGGTAGACCCTGGAAATAGGGAAGACACAGGAGCAGGTGACAAGGAAGAGTCAGTGTGCTAAGTGAGGGGGACGGCTAGCAGACTGACAGGTGAGGCTGTGGGAGGGGTGAGGCCCAGCCTCTCGGCAAGAACGATGATTTGACTTTCTTGAGGAATAAGTAGTAAGGTGAGATCGGGAGACATGATTTGAGGTTCAAGAGGGGAACTGTGGCTTTTAAAAGCAGGGCAGTAGGAGCAAGATGAGCTCAAACTGGTACTTTACCAGTAAGAGCAAACACCCAGCACTGAGCCCGGGCAGGCACCATCCCAGTGCTTTGTTGATACACATGTGGTAAGTTGACTCTCCACAGCCTGTAAGGATGAGACTGAGACAGACGAGGCCTAGACAGGCCGTGTCACTTACCCGACTTGGCCACAACAAGCACAGGGCAGAGCCGGGATTCGAACCCAGAGGTTAAGCTCTGGCGTCCAGGGCCAGGGCTCCAGCAGTTCTGCGGGAAATGGGGACTAGGCATCCGGAGGCACAGGGAAGCTCTCAGTGGACCCATGCTGCAGGGCAGACTGAGTCATCCCGGCCAGACCAAAGCCTCAATCCTGCTGCCCTTGGCCCTCGGGGAGAAGTGAGTGGGCTGAGGAGCCCCAGGGAGCTTGGAGGGATCGCCAGGCTATCTCTGTGGGTCTGGTAAAGTAATTGCTACCTCTGTGATGAGGGGCCAAGCTCAGAACCCCCTCTCGAGGAGGAGCCATGGGTGCCAGCCGGTGACTCAGAAAAGACAGTGGTGGCTCACATCTGTAACCCCAGTACATTGGGAGGCCATAGCAGGAGGATTGCTCGAGCCCAGGAGTTCAAGACCAGCTCGGGCAATATAGTAAAACCTCAACTCCACCAAAAATTAGCCAGGCATGGTGGCATGCACCTGTAGTCCCAGCTACCTGGGAGGTTAAGGCAGAAGGATCGCCTGAGCCCAGGAGGTTGAGGCTGCCATGAGCTGCGATCGTCATGAACATGCCACTGTGTTCCAGCCTGGGTGACAGAATGAGACCCTGACTCAAACAAAATAAAGAAAGAAAAGACAGCAGGACCAGCTGCACAACCTTTCTCCACCTTGCTGCTGAGAAGTGGGCTTTCTCAGCAGCAAGACAGAGAAAAGGTAGCCTTCAGGAGGACTTCCTAGAGAAGGACTCATCTTAGGAACAGCCTTCTTGAAAAGTGACTGTGAGAAGCCACGCTATTCATCATCTGCCCTGAGCAGGTGGAGGGACTAGAGCTGTCCAGAGGCAGGGCTGGACATGGGGACTCCCCGGATGTTCAGTCGGTGACAGGCAGAGTTGCCCTCAAAGGCCTGACACCAAGACCTCTTCCAAACCCCACAAGTCCACTAAAGCGTTTTTCCTGTCCGTTCCATCAGGTATGAAGAGGAGCTCGCCCTGCGCCCCTGTGTCGAGAACGAGTTTGTCGCCTTGAAGAAGGTGAGGGAGGGCGCTCAGGGAGGCAGAAGCCTTGAGCGAGCCCACCTAGTGCCAGGTCACTCAGCCCTGCAGTGTCCAAACGTGTGTGCAGCCCACCCACCCCATGAAAGGGTCTCTTGCCCCTTAGACCCCTGTGCCAGGCCTGTTGACCCAGGAAGGAGGAAGGTCAGCCTCCTCTCGCCCATCCTCCTAGCAAAAGGTCAGTGATCAGCCTGGCTCACCCCTCCCCACTCACAGGTGCCAAAGCTGGGTAAGAGTCATGTCTACCCCTGCCCAAGTGGCTGGAGATGGGGCTGATGACAAAGCAAAACCCAAAAGAAAAGCTCTGACACAAATCCCCAAACAAGAAAGCAATCGCCATGATGCCTCAGACGGGGAGCCAGCTATTTCCAGACCCCAGGCTCTGAGAAGCCATGTCCAAGGCTCCTTTAACCCCTTCCGATTCTTCTCATCAGGATGCCAGGCAGGGGTCCCAGGACGAGGGCCCCTTCCCCCACCTTGACTCCCTCACCCCTTCCTTCCCTATGGGCTGTAAGGAAAGGTGGACCCTGGGAGGTGGCCTGGCTGGTGGCGGGCGTGGCCTTTGCCCAGCTCCAGCCAGACCACGGTTCTGTCCCTGCTGTGCTGCAGGACGTGGATACAGCCTTCCTGATGAAAGCTGACCTGGAGACCAACGCGGAGGCTCTGGTGCAGGAGATCGACTTCTTGAAAGGCCTGTATGAGGAGGTACCAGTGGCGCTGCCCTCCGGGTGGTCCATCAGGGGACGGCACCAAGGGAGAAACGAGGTGGGAGGCGGCTGCCCAGCAGGCACAATTCAGGGAAGGCACAAAAAGAGGTCAGCACCGGAGAGGTGATTTTCAGGCAATGAGACTCCCAGAAGTCAGATCGTCCAGGACCTTGGCTCGTGGGTCCCTCTGGGGAAGTGTCTGCCATGCACCGGGTAACTAGAGGGTGGGACCAAGGAGCCTACTGATGATAGAAGCCCGAAACAGCCACAGCAGAGTTCTGTGAAAACCTTCTGCAGGAGAGTCAGAGCAGGCTCCCCACGTCTCCTGGCCCTGCGCCCTGGGAGAGCTCACACCTTCTCTCCTGGACCCCACCCCCAGGAGATCTGCTTGCTCCAGTCTCAGATCTCTGAGACCTCGGTCATTGTGAAGATGGACAATAGCCGGGAGCTGGATGTGGACAGCATCATCACCGAGATCAAGGCCCAATATGACGACATTGCCAGTCGCAGCAAAGCGGAAGCAGAGGCTTGGTACCAGTGTCGGGTGAGGCCCGGGGTGGGGGCGGGAGAATGGAGAGGTCATGGGGAGAGGAGAGCACTCAGACTCCTTCTGCCCCAGGAAGTGGGTGAGGAGCTAACGAGGGCTGTGCCCTGCCACAGCAACAGGGAACCCCATACACCCCAGCCCCTGCCCGGCCCCCGGGC
>NW_007248698.1:83274-104045 GCF_000164805.1 Carlito syrichta | reverse complement strand
CACCAGGGAACAGAGCAGCCAGCAGTCCCTGTTTTCATGTCACTTTCATTACAGAGGCAAATGCGGGACCTGAGCAGCGGGTGGGGGAGACAGACAATGAGCAAGACAAATATGTGCAGGGGATATATGTTAGACGATGACACACACTATGGAGACAACAGACCAGATGAGGATAGAGAATGTCGAGGGAGTACCATCAGGAAGGGTGCGCTTACCCACCCAACACAAGGAGGCAGGAAGTCATGGCAAAGGTAGAGCAGAGGGTTAAGGGAGTTGGGTGGGAGAGGCAACACGTTGTGTCTGGAAAGGCAGAGGTGCTGTCATTTGATCGGATCCTGAAAGACAAGGAAGATTTCAGTGGCAGAGAATGGGGGAGGGTGGGCCTGGCTGAGGATCAGTCGGAGCCGACACAGCAGCTAGTTAGCGAGGTGTCATATGCATATGCAGCTCACTGTGAAGGAGATTGAGATCAGATGCAGAAGTGACTTGGGGCTGAACTGCAGCACACCTGCAGAGATGTACAAAGTCCTTTGGACAGTTCTGAAGGTAGTAGGAACCACTGCCCAGGAAGTGACCCAAGAGGTACCCTGCTCATCTTCTGGAGATAGGGTGATCAGAAGTATCAAACCCTAGCCTGGAGTCAGCCCCAGTGACTCACTCTGTGGCCAGGTTTCACACCTGGCTGGCCCCTCCTCTGGTTGCCCCTGGGTCACCCATCAGTCAGGTGGGCTCAGGTGGGATACAGCCATCTCGTTTTCCATCCTTCTGAGTCAGAGTCATAGAGGCAATTCTCTTGTTCTTCCACGTAGCTATGAGGGTCCGAAAATTTTTAAAAATAGTTAAAACAAATTCAGTCTTCATATTTTTCTCAGATAGCTTAAATTACAAAAGTAGACTGCCCAGGATGACACAAGGCTCCAGGACACCATCGGGGATCCAGGCTTCTTGTAGCTTTTCATTCTGCCATCTAAGATGGGCTTCATCTTCATGTGCTTTAACACATGCTGTGTACTCATGGTGTCCCGCGATAGTTGTGACGCCTCCAATATCTCACACCCATGGTAGTCAGGAAGAGGAACAAAGAGGGGGAAATTTCCATTGAGTCATTCTCCACTTTACAGAGATTTCTTAGAAGCCCTACCCTGCAATGGCCAGAGATCTCACTTCTTAGGAGTCTGAGAAATATTCTCTTATCTGGGCTTACTGTCATCTCAACTAAAAGCAGCACTCTGTTTTAAGAAAAAGAGAAGAGTGAGTATTTATCAAGCAACTGCAGGCTTCCCCACAGTTGCCAAATAACAAAAAAGTCAAAGAGCATGACTATGCCCTTATCTCTCATTTTATATTTTCTGGGCAAGACTCCGTCCAGAGCTACTACCAGAAAGTCTAAAGTGGGCTAATTTTTTAAAAAATCTATAAACGAAATCTGTATGCATCCTATACAGAAATTGGATTCAGCGAGCAAAAACAAATTTTTTTAAGTGACACGTCAAGATAGGGTATAACATTGCATTTTGGTCTTGACCATTTTGAGGGAAAAACATACAAATGGACTCATCCTGATGGGCAGTCGTGGTCTGACCTCAGTCCTCGGTCTGTTAGGCAACCCGGGCAGAGCACAGAAACCCTTTTCGAGGTCCAGAGGAACATCAAAAAGAGGACGAGCCCCCGGGAGACCTCGGGTCCTGGGGCAGAGAGACATGGACCAGACGCAGAACAGTCAAGCAGAGGGGAGGGGCTCATGGGGCTTGGAGAAGGGTTGGACAAGCCTGAAGACTCAGAGCTGGGGGGTGAGATGGGACTCAGGGGCAGCCCTCGCAAGGACCCCAAAATTGCCCAGAAATGCAAAGGGATCAGAGAGCAGGACAAGTACGAGAAGCCCAAGAGCTAGGAAGTCACTGGAGAAGAGGGGGGGAGGGTGAAAGGGGGCTGTGTGCGGCCTGGGGCTCTGACCGCTCTGAGTGTCCCCCCCCCCCGCAGTATGAGGAGCTGAGGCTGACCGCCGGGAACCACTGTGACAATCTCCGCAACCGCAAGAACGAGATCCTGGAAATGAGCAAGCTCATTCAGCGACTGCAGCAAGAAATCGAGCACGTCAAAGCCCAGGTGAGGCCGGGAAGACCTCCTTGCCATGGGAACCCATCCGAGGTCAACTCCCTCTTGTGAACCAGGCGGGGTGGGGTCGGTCCTTCCTGCGAGTGCTGTTGCGGGGAGAGTCCCCGTGTACTGCCTCTCTTGAGAGGAACCAAGCCCTTTCCACAAAAGAGCTGAGCAGCTGCAGGAAATAGCCAGGTTCCCACAGAGGCTAGGGGACCTACTGTCGGAGATGCTTAACCAGACTTGAGGAGAGAAAAGATGTTCTCTGTGGTCCTTTCTAACCCAAGGACGCTGTGATGCTACGATACTGAAGTTCAAGGTGACTCTGAGTTGTCAAAATGAAACCACACCCACTCTATTCTCCTAGGCTAGCAAAGGCGTTTGAAATCTACTAGGCCCCAAGAAATTGCTCGGCATAGCTAAGAGGAAAATCTCACATCTCCTCAAGGTATTTTAGACAGAAAATCAGTCCCGATTCCCTGGAGAAATCAGCTGTCACAATCCTAGAATGAAACCCACAGCAAGTGAGAACCTGGCACGTGACCACCACCAGGTTCTCTCTATTCTTCTGGGACCCGGGCTCAGGGCTCCGGGACTCCCAGTGATGCCTTTTTGCCCTCCCCAGCGCTGCAAGCTCGAGGGTGCAATAGCCAAGGCCGAGCAGCAGGGCGAGGCGGCCCTCAGCGACGCCAAGTGCAAGCTGTCGGGGCTGGAGGAGGCCCTGCAGAAGGCCAAGCAGGACATGGCCTGCCTGCTCAAGGAATATCAAGAGGTGATGAACTCCAAGCTGGGCCTGGACATCGAGATCGCCACCTACAGGCGCCTGCTGGAGGGCGAGGAGCACAGGTGAGCTCCCACAGGAAGGCTGGCGAGGGCGAGACGCCAGGTGTGGACATCACCCAGCCCTCTGGCGGTGGTTGCTGCTATTACCACCCGTCCTCACTGAAAACCCACAACAGCACAAAGGTCGTGGCTAATGGCACTGAAAACCCACAACAGCACAAAGGTCGTGGCTAATGGGGTCATTGGCCGGGATGGGAGAGGGGAGAGGCTGCCTTTACTACCTCTGAGGGCCTTCCTCCCTCTGATGTAGTTACCTGTCTTCTTTTGCCTTTTATCCCCAGGCTGTGTGAAGGCATTGGGCCCGTGAATATCTGTAAGTAACTGAGCCATACCCCAAGGGCTCTGGGGTCTTGGGGGTTGATCACTCTCACATAGAGAGCCCACATCACTCCCACTCAGACTCTGATGCCTCCCCCACTCCAAAGGAAGAGGTTTGCCGGCCATGAGGTCCCGGGCTGGCATAGAAGCTCTCCTGCAGGCTACCGTACACCTCCTGGGAGTCAGAACTAGGAGCAGATTTACAGCACAGTTCCAGTGCTTCAGGGCTCGGAAGTCTCAAAGCACCACACTGACAAGAGGATGTGCTTTCCTAGGTGGCTCTTGCCTGTAATCCCAGTGCTTTGGGAGGCCAAGTTGGGAGGATTGCTTGAGCCCGGGAGTTCGAAACTAGCCTAGGCAACTTAGCGTGTCCTTGTCGCTAAAAAAAAAAAAAAAAAAAAAATTAACCAGGTGTGCACGCACCTGTATTCCCAGTTGCTTGGGAGACTGAGATGAGAGGATCACCAGGAGGCTGAGGCTGCAGTGAGCCGTGATCGTGACACTGCACTCCAGCCTGGGTGGCAGAGTGAAACCCTGACTCCAACGAAAGAAAAAAGAAGCAGACTCAGGAAGGAGGAGGGCAAGTAGAAACAGAGTGTGAAGCAGACATCAGATCTGGCCCTGCCAGGGCTGGAGGGGAAGAGGAGAGACACACTGGGACCTTCTGAGCACTTCACACAGTCAGGGTGGGGACACATGGGCACTGGTGGCTGGAATGGAGGTATCCTTAGAGTGATCCCTCCTGTTCCACAGCCGTAAGCAGCTCCAAAGGCGCCATCCTGTATGAGCCATGTGGGGTCAGCACGCCTTTGCTGAGGACCGAGTACTGCCCTGGGAGCACCAGCGTCCTCAGGAGCAGCGGAGGCTGCAGTGTGATGGGCACTGGTGAACTTTACATCCCCTGTGAGCCCCAGGGGCTGCTGGGCTGTGGGGGCACAAGGAGCTCCAACACAAAGCTGGTGGCTGGGAGCAGCCCCTCCAGTCGCCAGTGTTAACGCTGCCCTGAGGCTGGAAACCCCGGGGACAGGGTCCAGCCTTGTGGCCCTAGATGTCACACCCCCACCAGGCTGAAGACAAAGACTTTCCAAAACCTCGCCTTCCTATACGACTCAAAATCCCCTTCAGTGTTCCCCGGGAGCTGAGGCACCCCTCACCCCTCTCACTTAGTTGTGTGCAGACTCCAAGCTGAGCCCTGGGAGTGGAGATGGGAGGAAAAGACGGAGAGTGTGTCATGTCATGCCTGGACTGGAGGCAGGCTGGGAGAACAGCCATGGCTCCCAGAGGCAAGTGGACACATCACAGTCGGCCTTGTGGGTTACCCCACGGAAGTTTCCCCACAAAGTCAGACTCCCCTTCCCACCCCAGGGTCCCTACCTCCCTTACTTCCAGCTCTCATGCATCTACAAAGAGAGAACTTATTCTAATACCACTTGGAATGTGCACTACTGCAAACATCCAAAGGAGACATCTCGAATCCCATTCTGAATCCCAAAGACACATGCCAAGATTTTAGAATCAGGGAAGACCTGCCAATGTCCCCTCAGGACAGAAAATCTAGAGGGGGTCTTGGGCAGTAGATGTACTTGCTCAGGTATATTGAACTCAGACTATGAAAGTTAAGAAAATAGCTCTTTTTCCTGCACTCACATGGTGGGGGGATTGACAGCAGGGAAATGCCCAGGACAAAGGGCAAGGGGGCATGGAATGCTTACAGGCAAGAGTTGACATTATTTACCCCATGGAATTGCCCCAACCTGGCTTCTGCCCACCCCTTCTGTACATAGATGCCCTTTCTCATTCCCTCCCCTTCTGTTCCTCTTGGTTCAGGTCTGACATGGCGGTGATGTGGGGCTGGCCAAGCCCATCTGGGGGGCTGTGGCCCAGGGCCTGGGGCTGGGAGAGGGAGAGGGAGAAGTTGGGCTGACTCCAGCTCCCAGAAGCCCCTCCTACCAATCCCCACCCACCCAGGAGCCAAGGCCTCTGCCATGAGCATCTGAGCTTGTCTGTTCCCAATAAACTCACTCTGCTTATAGGCTACAAGAAACAGCATTCTTCATCTTGCTCTGCGGGGAGGGGGGTGTGATAAGACTGTGGGGGGGACCCGTGAGCAGAGTCTCTGGGGACAGGAGGTGTGGTGTGGGAATGGAAATGAAAATTATTATTCAAAAGGAAAAACAACATGTAAGTGATTTGCAGGTGGCTGGTGAAATAAATATGGCTCCATACAGATCACACCTACAAACTATACCACATCACAGCCCAATGTTGCTCAATTCACTTGCCACATCAAAAACCACATGTCTGTTGAACATAAACACCTCGCTACATCCTTTTAAAAAAATCTCATGGGGTCCTCTGTCATGTCTAGACTCAGCAGCTCTCAGGCCCTGGACTCTGTCCCCTGTCCTTGACCATTCCCAGTGCCTGGATAGTCCCGGCCCGGAAAAAGAGGTGAAGACAGTGGTAGCCCATCGAGGGAGGAGGGTCAGTCTCCTTTCCCCCTGTAGAGAGCCCCACGACCTGGAAATTGGGTGGCTGCAAGTTCACCCTCTGCAAGGCCTCGGCATCCTTCTCTGTGCCTTACTAATCCCCTGAAACAGCCCTTTTTCAGGGGCTTTCTCCCCCAGGGCTGCCTTTTCCTGAGAGCTGGGATGACTTCCCCTGCCCCAGTTTCCCGCAGAGTACCTATTCTGTCCCAAGCCCTGCATCCAAGGCTGGTGATCCCAGGATGACTAAGACATCCTCTTAACTCTGAAGGAACATTCCACCCCACAAAGGGACCATAAATAACAAATGCCAAAGAGCATACAAGCCATAAGAAGCCACTAACAATGTGCCCAGGAAGGGGGTCAGAGAGGCTGTCTAGAGCTATTCATGGGCAGCATATTCCAGAAATGCTTTCCTTCACTTTTTCATTCTCTCAATCTATATTTACCAAGCACCTGCCATGGATCAGGCCACCCCGGGGTTGGCGATACAGTGGTGAACAAGACATTACGCCAAATGAAAGAATCCAGTCACTAACGTCCACCTATGAGATGATTCCATTCACAGGAAAGTCCAGCTAGGCATGGTGGCTCACACCTGTAATCCCAGCACTTTGGGAGGCCAAGGCAGAAGGATGGTTTGAGCCCAGGGGCTGAAGGAGTTCCAGGTGTCGTGGCAGAAGGTTTCTTCCAGAGGTGATGAGAAGATTCTAGAATTGGCTGTGGTGGTAGTTACACATACCAAAAGCCGTTGAGTTCCACATTTTAAATAAGCGAATTGCATCATCATGTAAATTATTTCTCAATAAGGCTGTAATAAAAGAAATGAGGCCCTGGCCCCACACTTCATGGGGCTTACAGTCTAGCAGGAAATACAGACCTGGAATGCAACACGACATGTGAGGATTGTGAGGGCCACGGGAGACAGACCTGAGGGTCCCACCTTAGTCATGAGGCCCCGGGAGCTCCCAGGAGAGGCGGTAGGCAAGCCGGAGTCCTGACAGCGGAAGAACTATCGGAGTAGGAAGCTCACTGGGGCCCTTGGTAGAGCATCATCAGGTGGGAACTAGACACACAGGAAAGCACATTCACATACAGGGAGGGAGGGCAGGGGCTCCGGGGCCCCAGGGCCTGAGAGCCCGGGCTCCCACTAGATGCCTTCACTGGCCCTGGTGCCAGCTAAGCTCACTGCTGACTCATAACTCAGGGACATTCTGTCCCGGAGTCAGCAAAAAACAAGAGATCCCAAGGCGACCCCCACTTACATCCCCTAGATGGACCCAAGGTCCAGAAACTCCCCATGTCTTCAGTGTTTTGACCGAGGTGTGAAGAAAGGAGGAGAGGGAAGGGAGATTCCCCACCCTACTGTGAAGTGAGCTCCAGGCCTGGCGGTTGTCCCCTTGGGACTTCGGTTCCAAGGTGTCTGGGCTGCTGGTGAGCGTCTGCCTGGCTCCGTGGATATGTACAGCTCACCCCAGGAGTGGGGACCTCAGCACAGAAGCCGGGACACACCCCTCCACCCAGAGAATCCCTCAGGGACTCCCCTCCTTCTCTAGAAGGAGATGACTCAAGGTAGGCGTCCACATTCCACTCAACCTGGCAAACACTTCCTCAGGCCAGCCCTGCACTGGATGCTGGGAGGCAGGAGGCCCAGTCCCTGTCCTCAGCAAGACACAGAGACCTGTTTGCACCAAGGCAGAGCCTCATCGCATTCAACTCAGCCTGGAGAAGCCAGATCCCAGCCTCTTCAGAGCATCCCAGCCAGGATAAGATGGGGGCCAGCTTGAAAAGGCATGAGAGGACCTGGAATGATCTCGTTTCTGCGTCTGTCCCCACAGAACGTGTCCTGTGTCCTGTCCCTCTCCTTCCTGCGTCCTCCCCCAGCCTCCCTTCTCCCCCACAATTTCCCTCCTTTCTCCCCTGGCCCTTTGGGTATCCCCAATGGCCCTTCCTCACACCAATCACATCTGTGGCCCCACCCACTACTGCCATTCTCCAGTCAGGGTCAATCAGTACCCAGAAAGAATCCTGGCACGGGCTTGGACTGGGGCAGAGGCTCCAGAAATGGCACCGTAAGCCAAGACGGGGAGCTCGGGGGGGTCACTAAACCCACAGAAGGGAGAAGCTGTCCTAGCCCTCTCCATACCTAAGTGCCATGTCGGGCACTCATCATCACCCAATAAAGAGGTGAACTGACCTAGACGCCCACCAAGAGTAACATTTTCACTTTGGACAGATGACAGCTGTGTGGAGCATTTGAATTCAACCTGAAAAAAAAAATCATCCTTCCTGGAAGGCCAAACAAGACGCTTCATCTCCCTGGGGAGGTGTGTTCACTCATGTGAGAGGGCAGAGCAGGTGGTCCTGGCAAGGGTGGGCTCAGCCTCCCCTCCCCACCTGGCTCCTGCAAATGGAGGGGGTGGAGGGTTGGTGGGGGGACCTCCTGGGCTTCCTTTCCCAGCAGGGGCAGGTCTCAGCATGAGAACCTCCCCAGCCAGGCCCTCTCTCCAGCACAGACTTGTCCTGGGGCAAAACGGAAGGCAAGCAGAGGAAGCCTTCTCAGCATGGGGCTTCCCCATTCTCTCCTTCCCACGCAGACACCCGGCCTTATTCACAGCGGACCCAGGGCTCCCAGACCCTGCTAGGCCAAGTGGGGAGGGCCCCTCCCTCATACCTCTACCCCTCCCTTCCCCTCCTCAGCATCTCTCCCTCCTCCCGACTCAGCAGATAGCATCGTGATGACCCAGCAGCCAGCACACAGTGACACCACAGTAGAGCCTGGGCTCAGCGGGCAGATCAGAGGATTACTCTCAGACTGACTGACAACAGCAAGAAGAAACTGTCGCCGCAGCAAAACCTCCAGCCCAGAGTTGCCGGGGCAACTCCTCCCTCTCTCTGCACCTGCCACCCCCTAAAAACCAGCCAAGGGTTGTATGATGCGTCGTCTGGTGAAATAACACATCAGAGCTGTAAACTGCTGACAGCGACAGCTCATCCCGGAACAGAGGTTTTGCTTGACTGGGCCCAATTACCCCCGCCCCACCCTGCCTGGTCAGGGTTGAGGGAAGCTGGGACATGGGACAGCCTGGGAATGGCTCATGGGGTTTGAACGATCCTGGAGTGGGAAGGGGCAGGTGCTGGGCGGGAACAAGGGTGACTGCTTAGGAGTGAAGGGAGGCTGTACAAAACAGAGAGGAAAAGGGATGATGGGAAGGAGGACAGAGGAGGGAGAAGTGGAGAGCCCAGCCAGCTGCCAGGTACCCCACAGTGCACAGCCAAGGTAACACACGTTTTGTCCTTGAGATGGGATGAAGAAGGTGTAATTCCAGGAAACTGAGGCTTAGCGCCTAAACAATGTCCCAAGGTCACTGGTATACCACGGATGGGGAGTGACCAGTAACATTATTGAAAAGGGCCAGCACATGGCAAGCGTAAAAAGCAGGCTGGCTGCTAGTGAGCTGTGGGGTTGGCTGTAAGCCCTCTACAGATAAGCACTCCACATGCAGCACCAGCGCCTGGAGCAGAACCTTGCCACCACCCTGCTCTTGGTGCCTCAGTATTCAAGGTCACACTGTTGGTCGGTAGCAACACTGGTCACACCCCAGTCCATGTGACTCCAAAATCGGTATCAAGTCTTCTGTTCCCAACTGATGAGCTCTAGGCCATCCCTCCCATTCCCTCCCCCTTTCACCTCCACAGGGGGTTTTCTGGTCCCCTCCCCAATCTTCTGGAACCCCTTGCTGGTCTCAGAGAAGTAGAATGTCCTCTCCTTCCAGCAGCTGGACTCAGACCCCCCAAGAGGCTGCAGCGGGAGGGCAAACTGGATCGGTTCTCCTGTGTGCTCTCAAGTGTCTACACCGCAGTCCTCTCCCAGACCAGGGCCAGCCCTATCCATTTGGGAGCCTGGAGCCTCCTTTTCCTGAAGAATCTACAAACCAAATGCCCGAATTTCTCTTCTGTATACTTCTTGCTCCCTTCTCCTCCTGCTTTTAGTCTTAGCAGTGTATTCATTCACTCAACAAAACAATATGCATGCCCACCACATGCCCCACTGCTCTAAGCCCTGAGGACCCAAGGAGAACAAAAAGCACGGGCAAAGCCTGCCTCCTGCAGTGTTTGCTCTAGCCAGGCAGATGGCCAGCAGGCAAACCCATGTGGGGCAGGACCTTGGGTGGCTCAAGTGCTGGGGAGAGAAGGAAGCAGGACAGGAAGCCAGGCAGAACGTGGGGTCAGAACCCCAAGAGGGAAAAGAAGGCAACCTATGAACAAAGCCCTAGAAGAGCTGAGGAACCTGCCAGGTGGCTAGCTGGGGGGAAAAAAGCAGCTAGGAGGTGAGGGACTGAGGCAAGAATCTTCCTGCCTATCGGATGGACCTCCAGAAGGCAGGAGCAGGGAACAGAGTGCACAGCAGGACAGGTGGAGGGAGTGAGGTCAGAGAAGGGGGAGCATCCTACGAGGCACTGACTCTGGGAAACCATGGGAGGGCTTTGAGCACAGAAGTGACATGATGCTCTAGCATGTATTCAAAGGATCGTCTGACTTTGGTGCTAAGAAGAGTCTGAAGGGGTGCGGGAGGAGGCTGGGATACCAGCTGCGAGGATGGTTCAGTGGATCCTGGGGGAAGCAATGGGCTTAGGTGGGGTGTGGGGAGGAGACAAGGATGGTGGGAAGGAGTAGCAGTCTGGGTATGTTCTGAAGGGAGAATTTGCCAATGGATTGAATCTGGGATATGGGAAAAAAAGACAGAGGATGACTCCAGGAGTTGCCTGAGCAACTGCAGAGATAGTAAGGTTGGCAAGCAGGGCATATTGAATAGGAACAATTAGGAGAATTGTTTGTATATAAAGTTGGCCCTCTGCATCCATGGGCTCAACCAACCACGGACTGAAAATATTCCTAAGAAAGTATTGTGTCCATGCTAAGCAAGTACAGACTTTTTTTTCTTATCATTCCCTGAACAGTACAGTATTAAGATTATTTACGTAGCATTTACATTGTATTATAAATAATCTAGAGATGATTTAAAGGATACAGGAGGATGTGTGTAGGTTACATGCAAATTCCGGGCCATTTTATATCAGGGACTTGAGCATCTCTGGATTTTGGTATCCACAAGGGGTCCTGGAACCGATCCCCCGTGGATACTGAGGAACGACTGTCTTCAGTTGGAGATGCCTGTCTGATAGCCAAACAGAGATATTGATGAAATGCATGTGTGAAGTACAGGGGGCAGGATTCTGAGGTGGAGATAGGGCTTGGCAGTCATTCGTGGGCAGATAGCATTTAAAGTCATGTGTCTGTATGATATCACCAAGGGAATGAGTCTGAAGGTGAGAACAGGTCTCAGAGACTCTGCAGGGTCTAGAGGCTGGGGACCGGAGGAGAAATCAGCTAAGAAGACTGACAAGAGTAGCAAGATGGAGGGAGAGTTCAGTGTCTAGAAATCAAAAGAAAGTGATTCATGGGAAGGGGCTGACTATGGCCAGTACTGCTGAGAAGTCACAAGACATGAAGGCTGAAGACAGACCACTGAACTTAATACAGAGCCACCAGTGACCTTGACAAGAATGTTCTCTTGTTAGCATTTTTTTTTTGTTGCTTGTCTTCCCCCTCAGACATATGGCTGATAGCTAGAAATAGAAAGTAGTGCTCATCTGAGCTGGATACATCTGGTCAAAAGCACCCATTCCCTTCCAAGTAGAATCCCAAGCCTCCCAAAGAACCGCCAAGCATCTAGTCAAATATGAGATCCCCCAGGCCCAAGTTACACTAGACAGAAAGGGTAGACACCAGCCTGTCTCTTGGTCCTGGGATAGCTGCATTGATGACCATGATAACAATATCCAGTTGCTGAGAGCTTTCGTATTCTGCCCAGATGCTTCTTGCTTTGTGTCTCTCTATCCTAACCCAAGATGTATCAATAATTCTGGGAATCCATGTGAACAGAACTGTAAATCAGCCCCATTGACAGTTTGGGGAAACAGAATCATGTAGTTAATTTCCACACAGACTAAATCATTAACAATGCTTGGGCCTCAATTCATGCCACAAAAGTGTCAACTGCTGGACATATTCAAGATAAATCTGCCTGGTGTGGTGGTGCATGCCTGTAGTCCCAGCTACTCAGGAGGCTGACATGGAAGGATCACTTGAACCCGGGAGTTAAGCAACAGTGAGCTATGATCATTCCACTCCACTCCAGCCTGAGTGACAGAGTAAGACCCTATTTTTTAAAAAAAAGAAAGAAAGAAGAAAAAAAAAGGTATATCTTCCCCTACTACCACAAGGATAGAGACTCACTTTTTAGTCTGTACCTTGGGCATTAAGCACACTGCTTGGTACAGAGTAAGCCACCCATAATTGTTGAATGAACTCAAATGAATGAATATCCTTTGAGCATCTCAACTCAAAGATGTGTCTACACTAGCCCAAATGAGCTTTACTGTACACTCCACTCTTGTATACACAGCCAAACCTATCTGTCGTGGAGGCTAGATAAAACACTACAAAGTATTTTCTGATTATCTGATGTATCTGCAGGGATGTAATAGACTGACTGTTTGCTCTCCACTTCATTCCTTCCTTGGAGCTCTGCAGACCCTGTCTCTTTTTGGCACACACTACCCCTCTCTTTAGGGAGGTATATCTTCATAAATGCGCCCCTTTGGGTCTTCTGCTAGGTCTGTTACCATCCTAACTTTCCAGTGGTTAGCCACACTTGCAGTGAAAAAGCCCATTGCGTTTATGACCAAAGCAAATTAAGGTCCCCGTAATGGCAATTGTGGTGGACTGATGGGGGAAAAGAGGCCTGTCATGTTTATGTGTTGATGTGTTTTTAATGTTTATGGGTTTGATGGTACAGCCCCATCCTGATGAGAATAGGTGTGTCTGAGTTAGCTCATTGTCAAGGAGGTTATAAGCATGAAGAGTTTCTGCTAACTACCCAAGCTCATAAATGCCTGCAAATGGCTTTTTTCGGTTTTATAGGGCCAAGCCTCAGATCGCCACACACATAAAAGGGGTGACAGCAATCCACTGGCCTTAGAGGGACTCCCAGCTCCAGCTCGCCTATTCTCCACTTGCTCTGTTGCTCTCGCCCAGGAAGCTACCATGTCTTGCCGCTCCTACCGAGTCAACTCCGGCCGCCGGGTGGGCAATTTCAGTTCCTGCTCAGCAGTGACCCCCCAGAGCCTGAACTGCTTCCGGGGCAGCACCGTCTCCTGCAGGAGTGGGCCCAGCTTCCGGGGCCTAGGCGGCTTTGGTAGTCGGAGCGTCATCACCTGTGGATCGTACTCACCACGGATGGCAGCCGTCGGCCCTCGGCCCGTCCGTTGCAGAGTCGGCTTTGGCGCTGGTGGTGGCACAGCCTTTGGTTTTGGTGATGGGAGTGGTGTTGGTCTGGGGCTCAGGGCCGGCAGTGCCGTTGGTCTGGGGTTTGGGACTGGCAGTGGCCTTGGCTATGGCTTTGGTGGTCCTGGCTTCGGCTACAGAGTCGGAGGACTTGGAGTCCCCATAGCCCCATCGATCACAGCTGTGACTGTCAATCAGAGCCTGCTGACTCCCCTGAACCTGGAGATTGACCCCAATGCCCAGAGGGTGAAGAAGGATGAGAAGGAGCAGATCAAGACCCTCAACAACAAGTTTGCCTCCTTCATTGACAAGGTACCTACTACAGCAGCTGGATGTCCAGCTCTAGGCTGAGGACAGCTGAAATGCACCGGAGTGCACTTTCCCTTAGAAGAACCGACCTTGACCCCATCCTTCAGGTGTCCACCCAGGGCATTGCAGTGGGATTTCTGGGTTGCTCTGCTGCACAGCAAGGACTGTGCAGAGGAAATGATATGGAGGATAGACTGAGACAGTGGTGATGTCTCCGGAGAAAAGAGAAACATCTAGCCCAATCTGAGAGCATCTGGGCAAACTGAGGCATACCATCTGTCCCTTTGAAGCACCTCCCAAGCAGGTTGCGAGCATTAGGACTGGAGCCATGTGTGCTCCAAAGGTTTCATCCTTTGAGATCCTCATGTTCTTTATGAGGGGTCTATCATTTCTGAGGCAAGTAGTCTTATCTGTTAAGACTTAGGAAAGCAGAGAATGGAGTCGAGTCATTTTTGTATAAAAAGCAAATAATTCAGACCCCTCTCCCCGAAGGGACGTCAAGATTCGGCAAGTTGCCCATTTTGAGGGAAACGGGGGAAGGATGCCCGCCAGTCATCCCTGGTCTTCAGGCTGAGACAAGTGGATAGCCCACGGAGGGTGACACCCCACAGCCTTGGCTCTATGGAGATGGGATGCTTTGTGTCTGAGAAGGGAGGGTCACTTCTGTGAGGATCAGTCTCTTCGTCTCTAGAACGAGGGATTGGAGCAAATGCTCTCTAAGTTCTCGTCCAGCTCAGCACACCTCAGCAGATGGAGTGACGAGACATTGGGTAGGACTTCCAATCCGAGAATTCCCACCTGCTAGAATGGCATCCCTCCCTGAATGTCTTTACATTCCCCACCGGGAATGGTGGGCATCCATTTTCAGATACAAGCAGGCCCCATCCTAGGCAGGATCAGTCTTTCCAACTTCCCGATGAGCCACTTGCCCCTTTCTTAGATGAGGACAGGATGCTGAAGGGTCGTGGGCCACAAGTTTCCATTGGTACCTAAGACTGGCTGGCGTGGAGGGGTCACAGACTTGCCTTCCAGCTCCTGCTGAGTCTGAGGAGGAAGGGCACATGACTGAGTCCCCGCCGGCCATCTGAGAATCACTCGGGGCGGATGCCCCCTCGGGCACTTCAAGCGCCTGTCCTCTGCTCCTGTGGATTTAGGTGCGGTTCCTGGAGCAGCAGAATAAGCTTCTGGAGACCAAGTGGAGCTTCCTCCAAGAGCAGAAGCGCGTCCGGAGCAACCTGGAGCCCCTCTTCGAGGGCTACATCAGCACCCTGCGGAGGGAGCTGGAGGTGCAGGTCAGCGACCAGGCCCGGCTCCAAGCTGAGAGGAACCACATGCAGGACGTCCTTGAGGGTTTCAAGAAGAAGTGAGTGACACCTGGACTTGCACAGACTGAGGACAGGCATGGGCTGGTCCCCGAGCTCAGACGAGGGAAGCTGGAAGGATCAGGATTGAATGCTGCTTCCCATTTCAAACCTGGGGAGGGGGCCGGGAGGCTGTTATATTGAAGAGGGAGGAGGAAGCCCTTCTGAGGAAACAGGTGCCCCTGTTCAGCATTCAGTTGGGTCCTCCTTCCTCTGTGGTCATTTCTGTCAGAGGAGCTCAGCAATGGACCAGCATTCCAGATCCCAAATCCAGGCTGAGAAAGTAGAAGGGCTTTGGAGAAACCAAGGGGTACTGGGTCAGAAAATATTTCAAAGACAGACCAGAGAGGATGGCAGCAAGCAGACAGCCACAGGGAACCATGCTCCTGGGTGGACTGAGAGGTCTTGAGTGGGTCAATGTGGAATTGGGAGTGACTGACCCTCAGTTCAGAGTGAGAATTTGTCCTCTCAATCTCGATCACCCCAGGTATGAAGAGGAGGTGGTCCTCCGGGCCAACGCTGAGAATGAGTTTGTGGCTCTGAAGAAGGTAAGAGACAACAGCAGATCAGGCAAACCTCTCTTCAAGGTGGGCAGGTGTTCTCGAGACCCCCAGGAAAACTTCCCAGGCAGCTCTGTGGTGTCTGAGACCACTCACGTCAAAACAGCAGAACCCCTGAGATCATGACAGCTTCCCTAAGGAGCTCTGATTGGGCTTCAGTTATTCAGGATTGGGTCTCATGAGAGCAGAAGTTGGAAAAGGTGACCTGAGGGTCTTGGATTATCTAGATGTTCCTTGCCTCTCACTAAGCCAGCAGCCACCAGGGGAGTTTCTCGTCTGGAGAAGAACAACAGTCACAAAGCTTGTCTTTCACCCAGTGACTCTGCCACCTATGAGCACCCATGGGAAGTGGCCCAGTCTTCTCACCCATCCCCAGGCCCTGCCTAGGTAGAAAGCAAAACAGCAGCCAGGACATGAGTATTTCTCCTTTTCTCTTTCATGCAGGATGTGGACACGGCTTTCTTGAGTAAGTCTGACCTAGAGGCCAACATGGAAGCCCTCATTCAGGAAATCGACTTTCTGAAAACTCTTTACATGGAGGTGAGGGCTCACCTCTAAGGCATCTGAGGAGATCAGTTCTTGGCATGGACTCCCCAAGGGCCTAGTCTGGGCCAGCATGTTTTCAAACCTTTGGTACCATATCCCTTTCCTCCCACTCAAACCTACAAGTGCCACGCACTGATGTATCTGTGAATGGAGAGGCCGAGGTGAGCAAGCCTCTCAGTAGGCTGACTCCAGTTTAAGAGAAACCCCCTGGATCTATGATACAACTCCTTATTGACCAATCAAAGACCAGGGTCTAGAAATGTCATTTTCTAGGGACTGACCAGAAGCCTTTGGAAAAACTGATTTGCCAAGAGAGGTAAGAAAAAATGTGCTGGCTGGGCGGAGTGGCTCATCCTGTAATCCCAGCACTTTGAAAGGCAAAGGCAAGAGGATTGTCTGAACCCGGGGGTTCGAGACCAACCTGGACAACTTGGTGAGACCTCATCTCTACAATAAATCACAAAAAATAGCTGGGTGTGGTAGTGCATGCCTGTAGTTCCAGCTAGTTGGAAGGCTGAGGCGGAAGGATCGTCACAGCCCCGCAGGTTGATGCTGGGGTGGCCGTGAGTGTGACACTGCACTCCAGCCTAGGTGACAGAGTGAGACACCAACTCGAAAGAAAGAAAGGGAGAGAGAGAAAGAGAGAGAGAGAGAGAGAGAAGAAAGAAAGGAAGGAAGGAAGAAAGGAAGGAAGGAAGGAAGGAAAGAAAGAAAAAAGTGTGCTTGACCTAACTAGCCAAATCAGCAATTAATAGGTAGCCTTTGCATCATAAGTGATCTTTTTGCTCTGATCTAGACCAAGCCAGAGCTGAATTCTAGCTCTGAGTGAAATGGATGAGGAAAGCCCCCTCTGGTTCACTCACCTTACAGGCCAATTCCAACCCCCCTGGTTCTATTAGGGACTTAGGATACAAGAATTCCTAGCCCACAGTGCTCTAGAATACTGTCAGCTCTCGATGGCCCATGGCCAGCACAACCACACTGTGGATAATCCAAAGAAACGTTTAAGCCCCAGCATGGCTCCCACTCCCGTCCACCTCATTCCTAGGTCTCCGAGGTCTCAGTAATCACCTAAGCAAGGTAGGGTGTTAAAGGGATGTGTCCAAGTACATCCAGGTTCTAAGTCAGACTGAGATGGTTCTCGGTCCTATTTTTTTCTTTGCCCTTGGTTTGGATGGTCTTGCTTTTCTCTGGGCCATTGAGCAAAGCTCTCTGCCCCTGCCACCACTTCCTGGGCCCCCAGTGGCACAGTGCCAGCTACTGAATGGGACTCTGAGTCCATCTGTCTCTCTGATCCTCTAACACAGGAAATCCAACTGCTGCAATCACACATCTCAGAGACATCGGTTATCGTGAAGATGGACAACAGCCGGGATTTGAACCTTGACGGGATCATTGCCGAAGTCAAGGCCCAGTATGAGGAGGTGGCCAGGCGCAGCCGGGCTGACGCCGAAGCCTGGTACCAGACCAAGGTGGGCAGGGGGAGGCTGGGGAAGAGATGTGGGCATCCTTGAGGGTAAGACTCCTGAGAACCCCAACTCAGTGGGGACTGTGGCCTTGACTTGACCTTTGAACCTCAAAATGCCCTCCTCTCCCTCAGTATGAAGAGATGCAGGTGACAGCTGGTCAACACTGTGACAACCTGCGCAACACACGGAACGAGATCAACGAACTGACCCGCTTAATCCAGAGGCTGAAGGCAGAGATTGAGCACGCCAAGGCTCAGGTGAGCAAAGGACATGAGAGAAGGCCCAGAAAGGGGGGAGGCGGGACCCAAGCACTGGGGAGCCCCAAGTCTGATGAGGTGAGAAAACCACCAAGACCAAGAAACAGAGGAAAGGAGGATTAAGTCCCGGAAGGCTTCCTGAAGGAGGAAAATATGGAAAAAAGGAGAGCTTCCCATATGGAAAGAAAGGGCTGGGGCAGACCAAGGGAGAGGTGAGACAGAAAGACTAGGTTTACCGCCAGACCCCAAGATTTGGGGGAGCAGAAATCAAGAAGGGCAAAGTCAGTGAGGATGGAAACCAAAGAAAAGCAATGCTTCGCACTGCACCTGGTGACGTCAAACTACAGGATCTCCAGTGCCTGGGAGAGCAGCCGCCATGGGGTCCATCCCCGGCTTGGCAACAGGCAATGTCCGCACCAGGAGGGGCAGTGTTTCTAACCCCCCACCCCCATCCCGGGGATCCCCTGACCGCCACCAAAGCCTACCTGCAAACTGCACTCCCCACAGCGTGCCAAGCTGGAGGCAGCAGTGGCCGAGGCTGAGCAGCAGGGTGAGGTGGCCCTCAACGATGCCAAGGCCAAGCTGGCAGACCTGGAAGCCGCTCTGCAGCAGGCCAAGCAGGATATGGCACGACAGCTGCGTGAGTACCAGGAGCTGATGAACGCTAAACTGGGCCTGGACATCGAGATCGCCACCTACAGGCGCCTTCTGGAGGGCGAGGAGAGCCGGTGAGCACCCTGGGAACAGCAGGAGGGACTGGAGTCAGACTTGGCACCCAGGAAGACTAAGTCAGGGGAGGAGGCCTGGTGAAGAACTGCAGAAATGAGCAATCTCTGGGGTGACGATGGCTTTTCTGCAAGCATGAGTCGGGTTGCCCCTACTAGGATGTTAGAAGAAGGCTGTAGGGCCAAGCGTGGTGGTTCACGCCTGTAATCCCAACACTTTGGGAGGCCGAGGAAAGAGGATTGCTTGAGCCCAGGGGTTCAAGACCAGCCAGGGCAACTTGGTGAGAACTCGTCTCTACAATAAATCAAAAAATCAGCCGGGCGTGGTGGTGTGCCTATAGTTCCACCTACTCTGAAGGCTGAGATGGAAGGATCACTTGAGCTCAGCAAGTCAAGGCTGCAGTGGCTGTAACCATGCCGCTGCACTCCAGCCTGGGCAACAGAGTGAGACTCCAACTCAAAAAAAAAAAGGAACAAAGAAGAAGAAGGCTGTAGCTCTGTGCCGCTCAAAGTCCGTAGACAAGTTTGTCATTGGTTGGTTAATTTACTAAAACTAATAATATACATTTCCTCAAATATTTTAATAATTTTGGGATAGGATCTAGGAACATGCAGTGTTTCAAAGCTCTGGGATGTGTGTACAACCAGGGGTGAGACCACTGGTCCACTGGGACAAGAAAGCCCTTTTTCTAGCAAGTAGGTTTCAGGGCACCACCGTGCATGTGAAGTGACTTTTCTTTTTTCCCCTTTTCAGGATCTGTGAAGGTGTTGGACCAGTAAACATATGTAAGAATCTTACATCTTTACCTCTTCACCCATTTCCTTTCCCTTCAAATCTGCTTCACACTGAGGCCCACATTGGAGTCAGGAGGCTTCTGAGATCTGGTCTGGCCATGACAGTCAGGGGATATGGGACCACCTGGCCCGTAAACTAGGAGCAGCTCCTTAGCTGAGGTCTGAGATCTTGCCAGAGCAGCAAACACAAAGGTTTGCAGGGCCTACAGGCAAGAGAGGGTTCTGGAAGACAGTCAGCCCTTCTGCTGACTCTCGGGGACTTAGAAGGGACAGATAGCCCTGTGCCAGGGAGGACTCTCATCTCCCGATGGCAGGGAAGACGACAAGGTTGAATGTAAGTCTCCCTGCTGCACCACCAGACACTCAAAGTATCGAATGTACCCAAAGCACACAGGAGGCACAGGCAAGGCAAGACCCAGCCCCTGCTGTCCAGATTATGCCCTTCTTGAGTAGATGGGTCCTAACCACTGCCAACCTAATCCTGGAAGGATCCCTGGGGTACGGAGCAGGTACTAGCATCCCCATCTTGCCCACCCAAAGGAAGTACGTGGTTTGCTAGAACTCACAGAGCTAGACAGAATTCAAACCCAGATTTCTGAATCCAGAAGCACCTGGGTAGCTCAGACAGCCAGAGCTTCATGTACCTGGAAGACAGCACCCCTAGAGGCGGGTAGGAGAGGCTGTCTGCAGGTGGTCAAGCTTGAGCGGAGACCACAGCCGGCAGGAAGGATGCTGGTAAGAGGAGAGGGCAGGAAAGAGGGTGCCCACTGCAGATGGGGCTGGTCTAAGCAAGAGTCCTGGGGTGTGGGGGTGGGCCCAGTGGGCAGCAGAAGGCTACAAGAGCAGAGGCAGAGCATCAGGGGAGAGATGCTGAGGAACTAGTGTGTGCTGGGTTGGGGAAATTCGGGAACCACCCAAGGACATAATGCAATTGGAAGAAAAAAGCCCGGTGGCTGTTCAGCCGTCTGGACAGTCCATCTCACTACCTGTCCACACACCCCGACCTGACTTTTTAGCCATATACGAGTATAGACAACAGTCAGCCTAGGGAACGTGCAAACATCTGGGGAATTGGCTGAATGCTTCCATTTTAATCTGGATGCTTTGTTGTTGTTGGAGGTTTTTTGTTTTCTGTTTTGCTTGGTTTTGAGTCAGAGTCTCACTCTGTCGCCCAAGCTGGAAGGCGGTGGTAGGATCATGGCTCACCACAGCCTGAACTCCTGGGCTCAGTTGATCCTTCCGCCACAGCCTCCTGAGTAGCTGGGACTAGGGGAGCGCACTATCACACCCAGACAGTTTTGGTTTTTTTTTAAATTTTTTGTGTTGAGATGGGATCTGGCTCTGTTGCCCAGACTGGTCTCGGAACTCCTGGGCTCAAGCCATCCTCCCACCTCGGCTTCCCAAAGTGCTGGGATTACAGGCGTGAACCACCACACCCGACAGGATGTTTGATTTCAGAGTAGTCACAGTCTTTGAGCCACCCAGAGAAGGGAATGAATGCTGACTGTGCAGACAACACTTCCCCAGATGCCACAAGCCCTGCGCGCCCATCAGGGCCCCCGCCCCCGGGGGTGCAGCCCAGGAGGGCAGGGAGGACTGGAGCCTGGAGTGGGCCGCCTCCCTGACGCCGTCTTCCTCCCTCCCGCAGCGGTGAG
>NW_007248698.1:72296-82945 GCF_000164805.1 Carlito syrichta | reverse complement strand
CCGCGCCGGCCCCCCGCTGCCCCCGAAGACCCAGCCGCGGGTCTCCTGCTCCGCCCCCCGAGCCACGTGGACTCTGGGCCTGAGGGTCTCCAGCACCCCCTCCTGCAGGAAGCCAACCTCCGGCTCTCCCAAGGGCCGCTCTGCTGGCCCCATGTCCCCTTGGAGGACTTTTTCACCGTGTGGACGATCCATCCGCGGCCCCAGCCGGTCTGGCTTCTCGCTCACTCCTGAGGTCCTGCTTTCCCACGCTTTCACCGTGCAGCAGCAACCTGGGGAAATGCAGACTTATGCTTAGCAGCGATCAGTCAGTGCACCTGGGAGGAAAAGGCACTGAGCTGTTCAAAGCCAACAAGAACAGAGGCTTTGCGTGCATGCGGAGACTGGAGAGTTGACTGTCCTCACTGCAGGCGCCCGGGCCCATGTCCTCTGCTTCCTCCCTCTTCCTTTCCCTGGCAGGAGACAGGCCTTTCCTTTTCCGCCTGACCCAGAGGCTCCACAGTCCTTGGTGGCCCAGGAGTCCCCGATCCCCCGAGATGGCTCTTCGGCGGCTTATGTTTCTCTCCCTGGGTTGTTGGTTGCTGGTTTAAGTTGGTCTGTGAGTCCACCAACTGGGGGTAGAGAGGTGGGCTTCTGCCACAGTGTCCCCTGTATCCCTGCCCCTGCTGTGGTGTGAAGCCCAGCCCCTTCGGCTGCAGGGTCTATGTCTGCAGGCTCCAAGGGGCCTGGGGTGGGCGGGGTGGGTCCTGTTTGTGTGCTCTTTGTATTCCTGGGTTTTCAATAAACTTGCCACGCTCATTCATGGAAGACTCTGGCCTCTCCTGGATCTTACTGGGGTGGGGGAGGTTGCCTTCTAGACTCCACTCACTTGCCTGCCTGCCCTGCTGAGGATTTGCCAGGGGCAGAGCTGGGGTCCTGGGCACAGGGGAGGCACCGAGGACAGAAGGCCCTTCCCTCAGGGGCTCCCAGCCCTGCAAGGCAGAAGAGATGCGGCAGAAGCTCTGGAGATAAGTGCCCACAGCCCGCTTCTCCCCCAGAATCGCCTTACACCTCAGAGGTGACCTCCTCTGCACCATGGCAAACGTTTCCAACTGTTTCCAGGTCCCACCTCCCCCTCCAGGCCCTCTGGGGTCATTGCAGGGCCCTCTTGGTCTTCCTGGGCCCACTCGTGTCTCCACCCAACTCATTCACCACAATGCTGCTGGAGGAGTCTCTGTCACATAGAAAACTGATCATGGCTCTCCCCTGCTAACTACCCTCAGTGGCTCCCCACTGCCTTCCAGAAATAGCCCAAGCTCCTTACGTGGCATGTAAGCCCAGCGTGGTGTGCCTATATACTTCCACCCCCTGCCATCCCCTCCATGCACCCCACATGCCACCTCTCATCTTTGATGTGTTCATTCAACAAACATCTGATACATGCCTACTGCATGATAGGTATGATGCTGGGAAAACAGTAATGACGAATGTTTGGTCCTTGCCCTCAAAGAGCAAGGGCATCTCTAACAAAACATGTCCAGAAACAAATTCCTCACCTTCCTTTGTCCCCCTCCAGGCTGCTCCTTCTACATGAATGGCAAGTCCATTCAGCTGCTTAAACCAAAAGCCCCTCAAGTTTCCTTTAATCTCTCTTTTTCTCTCATGTCCCCATATTAACCCATCAGCAAATCCTGCCAGCTTAACCTTCAGATAACATCCAGACTCCAGCTGCTTCTCACCACTTTCGTGGCTACCACAGAAGCCCAAATGGCCATCACTCTTGCTTGGACTATTGCAGTAGCCTCCTGACTGGTCTGTCTGCCTCTCCTCTCCCCCCACATTCAGTCCGTTCCCAAAAACACTGCCAGAAAGATCCTGGGGAAACTAAGCTGACTTCCAGTTCCATCCATGATAGAGTAAACCTATTACAGCCTCTCTCTTCTACTGATTACAACTTATAACTCCAGGTACAATTCAAAAACAACTATGTGAGGATTCTGAAAAGTAAACAGAAGCAGGTGCATTCTGGCAAGAGGACAAAGCTTGGAAGTGACCCTTCTGTTTTCTTCTCTTCGCTTGCATGGCTTTGAGCTGAGAGTGAGTCCTGGGTGTGGCCCTGTGGGGTCTCCTAAGACTCCAGAGGAAGACCCGTCATTCTAACCAGAGGAGCCAGAGAGAGGGACACCCTGTGTGCTGGAAAATATGGAGGGGGAAGCCCCATCTCTTCTCCTTTCTCTCATGCCTCTGCCCTGGGGCCAGTCCTTGAGATGGAGCTGTGTAGCACAATGGTGTGAGCAACCAAGATTCCAAGAGAAACCTGATCTTTCTGACGGGAGGAACCATGAAAAGGGGCCCTGGCAAAAGGGGTGGGGTGGAAGTTAAGAGAGGAATGCCGGAGAAGCTCCCACTGCATCCAAACTCCCACCAGTCCTTAGGTCTCCCATGAACTTTACATGCATGAGAGACCTAAAGCTGCGTGCCAAAGGCATTGAGAGCCCAAGTGAGACTGTAGCACACCCCAAGTTTCAGACAGACTCCTAAGTGGCAAAGATGCAGGACAGACACGAAGTAGCACAATGAAGGCCTGAAAGGACTGGCCAAATTTGGGATCACAGCCCTCAGAAGGAGAGGCAGAACTTGCAGCCTGAACCCAATCCGGCTGAAACCCTACTAAAGCAAAGCAAATCAAAATTAAAACTCTCCAGAGGATTTTAGCAGGACCCAGAGTCTACACACCCAAATATGCAGAATGTCCAGGACATAATCTAAAGTTATTTTGACATTCAAGGAATCACGTTAATGTGACCAATTCTCTCTTTTTTGTAACCTCTGAACTTTTTATTGGCCTTTTGCTCCCCCAAACGGCACCCTGCCTCCACCACCTCAACATCTCAGAACTTTGGTATCCTGGGTTTCAGACACCACTTTGCCATCCACCATCTTGTGGGTGGTGATCTTTTAGAGGGTCTGAATGGAGCTGCTGCTGTTCAGGGCATCATGGAGGCTGAAGTCCTCCCTGTTCACCAGCAGGCGACAGTAGGTGGCCATCACAGCCTGCAGCTTGAGCTTGATGTTCAGCAGGGCCTGGTACTCCTGGGCCTGGTGCTGACCCTCTGTCCAGGCCCATGCCAGCTCAGATTCCAGGTGCAGCAGGGTGCCATTCAACTGCTCCATATGCATGGCACTGGGGGGCCTTCACCTCCCTCACGCTGTTCTCCAAGCTGGTCTTCAGGTTTCTCATCGAGTCCAGGTCAGTCTCCAAGGGTGCTTGAAGATCTCTCTACATCTCAGCTCTGTGAGCATTATCTTGGTAGGTCAGATCTCGGCAGACTACATGGTGACCACTGTGGTGCTTTCCTCAACCTGCTGGACCCAGTAGGAAAATATGACCAATTATTAAAGAAAAAGAAACTCAACAGATGCCAATTCCAAGATGATACAGATGTTGGCATGATCACACCAGACCTTAAAGGATGGTCATAACCATATTCTATGAGATAAAGGTAAACACATTTGAAATGAACAGAAAGGGAGAAGTTCTCAGCGGAAAATAGAAACTACAAAAATAAAACCAAATGGAAATTTTAGAATTGAAAATTATACTATTTGAAATGAAAAAAAATCATTGCTGGACTCCACAGCAAAAAGCAGTGGGCAAGAGAAAGAGCTGTTAACTCGAAGATGATCAATAGAAATTATTCAGTCTGAAAAATAAAGAGAAAAGATGGGAAAAAATATTTTTTCCAGACTTTAAACTTTATTATAAGGCTACAGTAATCAAAACAGCCCCATATTGGTACAGGAAGAGACATATACACCAATGGAACAGGATAGAGATTTCAGAAACAAAACCTCAATTTTTCAACCAACTTATCTTTGACAAAGCCTCCAATAGCAACTACTGGGGAGAGGAAAACTTATTCAGTAAATGGTGCCAGGAAAACTGGTTGGTCACATGCAGAAGATTAAAATAAGATCCCTACCTATCATAATACACAAAAATCAACTCTAAATGGATCAAAGACCTAAACGTAAAATCTCAAACTGATGTGGATTTTTCAGGTCAACCTGGGCTTCAAAAGTGTCAGCTCAATGGGTCAGTCAACAAAGCCCTAGAGAGGGTAGTCTGGAGGGGCTGGTAAGCCTAGCCCTGGAAGTGTCAGCTCTAATGGGCTGGCAAGCAACGTCCTGAGAGTGTTGCTGGTTCAGTGGGCTGGCAAGCCAACCCCTGCGAGTGTCTCAGCTTCAGAATCTTGCCTTCTCCCAGCAGCTCTCCTGGTTCAGCCGGCTCCATAGGCTGGCAAGCCAGCCTCTGGGGTGCACAGCTTTTCGGCTCCAATGATCTTCTGCAGTTCTTCAGGTTGCAGCTCTTCAGGGTCTAGATTCTCGTCTCACGCCCAGGAAGAATGAGGTACACTGACAGCCGGAAAGCGAGAAAGCAGGATTTATTGAGGACAGAAAAGCTCCCCACAGCAAGAGGGTACCCAAAGGGGTTGACCCAGGAAAAAATATTTTTAAGCTGGAGAAAAATGACACACTGCATACAGGGGAATCACAATTCCAATAACCGTAGATTTCTCTTCAGAAACCATAAAAGACAGGTGACAATGGCACACAACCTCTAAAATGCTGGGGGTGGGGAGAGGAGCTGTGAAGACAGAATTCTGTAGCCAGAAAAAACTACCTCTCAGAAGCAAAGAGAAAAAGTCAACAAAGCCACCAAACAAAAAGACATTCTTGGATGAAGGGAAAGCAAGAGGACTCACCCCCTGCAGACCTGCTCTGAAGGGAAATGTCAGAGGGAAACAGGGAACTTGGGTAGTGAAGAAAGAACAACAGAAAGGGTAGATGTCTGGGTCAATATCAAAGGTTATATTTGCTCCCCTTATATATTTTTTTTGAGTTGGAGTCTCACTCAGTCGCCCAGACTGGAGTGCAGTGCCACCGCAGCCTCGACCTGCTGGGCTCCAGCGATCCTTCCGCCTCAGCCTTCCAAGTAGCCGGAATTACAGGTGCGCACTACCACGCCTGGCTAATTTTTTGATTTATTGTAGAGATGAGGTCTCATTGCCCAGGCGAGTCTCGAACCCGCGGGCTCAGGCAATCCACTCACCTCAGCCTCCCAAAGATGCGGAATTACAGGGCTGAGCCACGAAGCCCGGCTTCCCCTTATATTTTGAAAAAATATGTCGGGCTACAGAAACCAAAAGTAACTGTCTGGTGGGGTTTCAATGTACATAGATGCACAATCTAGGGCCACTATCACATAAAGGGAGAAAGACAAATATAAGTGATTGTGAAAAATTCCATGATGTGCATTACATCTCCAGATTAGCCATTAAAAATAATACACAGAGTCTCAGAAGTGAATCAGTACATTAAAAGAAATTTTTAAAATATTTAAATTAGCTAAAGGAGACAAGAAAGAGGTAAGAGAGCAACAACAATCAGAAGGATGAAAAAGAAAATAAATAATAAGACAGTAGGCCTAAATAAAACCATGTTGATAATTACATATAACATATATATATATATATATATATATATATATATATATATATATATATATTTTTTTTTTTTTTTTTAAGCTGGAACTACAGGCACGCACTACCACGCCCGGCTAATTTTTTGATTTATTGTAGAGATGAGGTCTCACCAAGTTGCCCAGGCAGGTCTTGAACCCGCCGGCTCAGGCAATCCACTCACCTCAGCCTCCCAAAGTGCGGGATTATAGGCTGAGCCACCGAATCCAGTTTACATATAGTATAAATAGCCTAAATACACTGTCAGGGAGAAGATGCTTTCCTCTACCCTCTTGGGTTCAATGCTTGGGGTCTGCAAATTAAAATGACAAAAGACTCATTAGCAGGAGAAAAGTTTAATGGCTACTGTTACCATCTTTGATAATTTGTGTCACTAGCAAACACTTCACTTAACTGACATTTATACAACACAGAACCCAAAAAAGAGAAAAATGCACATCCTTTTCAAGTGACAACAATGAACATTACCACGATGAATTCTGGAAATCGTGCAGTCAGTGCTGCCTGAGCTGCTCTGCAACTACTAAAGGAATAGAACATAAAGTTTAAAACCTTCCAACAAAGAAAACTTCAGGACCAACCACCTTCACTGGAGACTTCCACCAAACATTTAAGGAAAACTTCAACCCAGACGCTTCCAGAAAACATAAGAGAAAGAAACACATCCCCACTCCTTATATAAGACCAGCATTACTCCAATACCAAAACCAGGTGAGACAGTATTAAAAAAAGAAAACTATACCAGTTTCCCTCAAGATCATAAACACAAAAATCTTCAGCAAAATATTAGTAAATCAAATTCAAGCAACAAATGAAAGGATAATGTCATCACTACTTAGAGTTTATCCTGGGAATGCAAGGCTGGCTCAATTTTCAAAAATCTATTCATGTAATACATGATTCATCAACAGACTAAAGAGGAAAAACAATATGGTTATTTAATAGATGCAGAAAAGCATCTGACAAAATTTAATGTCCATTCATGATTTTTAAAAAAAACAACTCGGCAAACTAGGAATTGAAGGAAATTGCCTTAAGCTGTCATATGGCATCTACAAAAAACCCTACAGCTAACAGCATCCTCAATGGTGAAGGACTGGATGCTTTTGCTCTAAGATCAAGTTCAAGATAAGGAAGTCAACTTATACCACTCTCGTGTTGTACAAGCAGTCCTGGCCAGTGATCTAAGGCAAGGATGTATAGCTTGGAGAGGAAGACTTGAAATTGTTTCTACTGACATCATTTTCTACATTAAAAAAAATCTCCAGCGTTTTTATTTATTTGGTTTTTTTTGAGTCGGAGTCTCACTCTGTCACCCAGGCTGAAGTGCAGTGGCACACTCACAACTCGCCACAGCCTCTACCTCCTGGGCTCAGGCCATCCTTTTGCCTCAATCTCCCCAGTAGTTGGGATCCCAGGCACACACCCCCACACCTGGCTAATTTTTGTTGCTGTTGTTGTTTTTTGTAGAGACACGGTCTCGCTATGTCGCCCAGGCTGGTCTTGAACTCCTGGGCTCAAGAAATCCTCCCGCCTCAGCCTCCCAAGGTGCCAGGATTACAGGCATGAGTCACCACACCTGGCCTCCAGAAGATTTTTCTTTTAACATACAAGAGCTAATAAGTGAGTTTAGCAAGGTTGCAGGGTGTAATGTCATATACAGAAAACTGTGTTTTTATACACTAGTGGTAAGCAACTGGAAAACAAAGAAATGGTTAAAGTGTTATTTCCAACAGCACCAAAAAAATAAAATTTTTAGGTATAAACCTTTTCAAAATCCATGAGGCTCTATCTGCTGAAAACTACAGAACAACAAGGAAAGACACCAGGGAAAACTTAAATAAATGGAGAGATGTACCATGTTCATAACCTGGAAGAGTCAATGTCATCAAGATGTCATTTCTCCCCTCAAAAGATGACACATGGGTCATACCCGTGGACCCTGGTGTGGGCAGGCCTGAACCCTAATGCCAATCCTCTACTCACTAGCTGTGTAACCGGAGGTAATGATAGGTGACAATAATTCTCGACATTTATGGAACTGAACAGCGCTCCAAGAAATTTTCCTATTCTAACTCATTTTATTCTTTCCATAGCCTTATGTGGTAGGAATTTCTATAATTTCCCATTTGACAGATGGCAAAACTTAGGCCCAGAGTGGTGGAATCAGGGACACTCTGACTCCCGAGCCCACGCCCACCGCCCTGCTGCTCTGCCTGTCAGTCACCCCCAGCCCACCTCCTGCCTTATTTGAAAGTGGAAAAATGGTTCCAAGAGCTGGAGAGGTGGCATGCAATAGCAAATCTGAAGCGCTTAGCACACAGTAAATGGTTGCTATCGTGTCGATGGTGGCGGTGGTGCTTCTATGTTTCCTGTTCATGCATAACCACATAGCAGCCCCACCCCTCCAGAGCCAACCACTGGTGGCCACAGTAGCGCCCAGGACTCTGAGCCACAGGTGCATGGCTCCCCAGCTGGCCTTTCCTGCTCCTGCCCTTACTGAGCGGCCGCTGGGCCAGCTGCAGGCATTTGCTGCCCTCTGCTGGCCATCAGCTTCAGCAGAGACAGGGCGCAGGAGCTTTTCAAAGCCGACCACCAGCAGGATCCAGGAATGGGTTGCAGTGGGAGAAGAAGGGAGCTTAGAGTTCTTCGCGATCATTTTTTTCCTCCAAAATTGTAATTAGAGCACAGATGTTACAACCAACAGCAGCTTTTAAAAAGAAATCGATGCCCTTTCTCACCAGTCCAACACAGCCCTGATTTCACCACTCTGCGTCCTGAGGTCTTCGCTCCCGTGGGTGCTCAAAAACCCACAGCCTCAAAGCAGGAAAGATCCAAGGAGGGCTCTAAGTCTGGATTGCTCCTTGGGGCTCGGGGCCATGACTTCCCACAAGGCAGCAAGTTCTGCCAGACCCTCAATAACCAACACAGCCATTCATTTATCTGTTCGACCCATCAACATTTACTGAGCACTTACTGTGTTCCCAGCACTGTCCTAAGTACTTGGGATCCATCAATGAACAAAACAGACAAAAACCTCTGCTTCTGTAGAGGTTATTTTGGGGTAAAGGGAGATCATATGTGATAAATATCATAAATAAGTAAATTCTAGAGTGTGTTGGAAGGTGTTCACGTGATGGAGAAAAGAAATAGATCAGGGTAAGGTAAGCCAGATGGAGAATGTCCTGGGATTGGCAGGGCAGGTTGCAATTTTTATTTTATTTTATTTATTTACTTATTTTTGAGTCAGGGTCTCACTCTGTCGCCCAGACTGGAGTACAGTAGCACATTCACAACTTGCCACAGCCTCTACCTCCTAGGCTCAGGCCATCCTTCTACCTCAGCCTCCCTGAGTAGCTGGGATTACAGGTGCACACTACCACACTCAGCCAATTTTTAAAATTTATTTTCTAATTTTTTGGTAGAGATGAGGTTATGCCCAGGTTGTCTCAAACTCCTGAACACAAGTGGTCCTCTCTCCTCAGCCTCCCAACTTGCTGGGATTTCAGGTGTGAACCACCAGACCCGGCCAGATTGCCATTTTAAAAATCAAGTCAGAGAGATGGCATTTGAGCAGAGACCCGCAGGAAGTGATAAGGAAGCCATGTAGATGAAAACAGAAGACAGCCAGTGCAAAGGCCCTGAGACAGAGTGCACTCCGGGAGCAGCGGGAGGCCAGGGTGGCTGCTGGGACAGGGAGAACAGAGAAAGGAGACATGTGACAGAGGCTACAATTGGGGACAGGCATTGCAGGGCCTGTCAGTCATTGTTAGGCCTCCAAGTGAAGTGGGGAGTCCCCGGGGTATGTGAACAGAAGAGTGGGATGATCCGGCTTAGGTTTTACAGGGTCACGCTCCTGTGTTGAGAGTGGATGCAGGGGCCGGGGCAAACAGGGAGACCAGCATATCCCTCTTATCTGTTCTGGACTAAATAGGCAAACAGATGCATGGCCTTATCTAGCTGCCTTCCTCCCAAGATTTAGGGAAATGGTTCTACTGCTAAAAAGAAAAACTTTAAAAGCACCCACACTGTCTGATTCTGACATGGGAGGCTCTGGGGACCTGGGCATCCACTGGACCCAGGGTCACCCCGGGAAGCAGCGAGGCCCCCAGGGAAACCGCCGGCAGGTAGGCTGTGGACAGTGCTGGGGCAGAGAGCCAGGAGTTCTTGGAGCCCCCGGCAGGCCCAGCCTGGGAGCAGCTGTGTCAGCTGGACAAGGGGCCCGGCCACAACACACCAGGGAGGGCATGGTTGCTCCGACCCCTGCTTCCCTCACATGCGGTCTCTGAATCATGCCCAAGTCCTGTGAAAGCCCAGGGAAGGGTCAGGGGCTAAAAAGACCCTGTGAGAGCTGTGTCCCTGCACCACAAGTGTGGCCAGCGGAGACCAAGGGCCAGACCCCAGTTGAGCCAGTGGTGCCGCAGTTACCAAGGTCCTGGCTGGGTACAGCTCTAGTCCGTGGGGGGCCACTAGGGTGGATTCAAGAGGAGTGGCCAGCCAGGAAGGGTAGGAAGACCCTTGAGAGCCTACAGACACAAACAGGTAGGGTAGACAGGCTGCCTAAGGACACCCAGGGCAGGGCTGGGGAAGTGGCAGGGCTCTTCTGTGTTTTCACAAGTCCGGGAAGTCTTCCTAGAAGCAGGGGGTTCTTGGCGCTATAAGAAGAGCGTAAGGGAAGGGAGATAGTCAGCGTCCGGTGTGAGGAGGAGTCAGCTGCTCCTGCCAGCATCACAGAGTGGGTCAAAAGTCCCAGCTAGCCGGACTCAGTGGCTCAGCCTGTTAGCCCAGCACTTTGGGAGGCTGAGCTGAGAGGATTGCCTGAGCCTACGGGTTCAAGACCAGCCTGGACAACCTGGTGAGACCGTGTGTCTACAATAACTTTTTTTTTTTAAGTTGGAGTCTCACTCGGTCACCCAGACTGGAGTGCAGTGGCCGCTCCTGGCCACCACAGCCTCGACCTGCTGGGCTCCGGCGATCCTTCCGCCTCAGCCTTCCAAGTAGCCAGAACAACAGGCGCGTGCTACCACGCCTGGCTAATTTATTTTTATTTATTTATTTATTTATTTTATTTTTTTTTTTTTGAACTGGAGTCTCACTCTGTCGCTCAGACTGGAGTGCAGTGGCTGCTCA
>NW_007248698.1:63287-72149 GCF_000164805.1 Carlito syrichta | reverse complement strand
CCCAGGCAGGTCTCGAACCCGCGGGCTCAGGCAATCCACTCACCTCAGCCTCTCAAAGCGTGGGATTACAGGCTGAACCACCGAGCCCGGCAAAATCTTGTAAAAATAATAAATTAGTCGGGCATAGTAGCAAGCACCTGTAGTTTTAGCTACTCGGAAGGCTGAGGCAGAAGGATTGCCAGAGTCCAGCAAGTCGATGCTGGAGCGGCCGCGAGTGTGCCACTGCACTCTAGCCTGGGCGACAGAGTGAGACTCCAACTCAAAAACAAACAAACAAATTTTAAAAGCCCCAGCTGAGGGCAGGGGAGGTCAGGTGTGGGGGGTGAGAGGTGAGGCTTCCAACAAAACCCCAGAATTCATACTCCATGGAGTGGAATAGATTCGGGGGAGTCTTAGAAATTGCCTGAGGCTCCAGGGTGGGGTTCAGAAGGTCTCTCACCAAGTCGCTCTTGAAGGTTTCCTGGAAGCAGCAGCCTCTTGGGAACATTTATATTACAGGAAGGTCACAGACTCTCGAGTGGACATTGCCGACATGAGGTGGGGCCGTCAAAAGGTGTGGAGCAGGACAGGACCCAAGGGGGCAGTGAGTGACGGCACCTGGGACAAGAGGGTGGAAGGAGATAATTGGAGTTGCCTGGGGAGTCCCAGAGAGGGCGTCTTATGAGACAGTGAGGAGAAAGCACAGCCTCCCTCTGACTAGTTCGCAAAGGCTTCCAGGAAGAGGCGGCCATTCTGGGACATTCCAGGACGAGGCGTGATGGGAAGAAGGTTGAGGGTGGGACGTGACCCAGGGGAGCAGTGAGTGCAGACAAGACCCCAGCCCTGGAAGACTGTGACCCTCAGGGCAAGGCCTCGGGCTCCGCTGGGCAGGGTGGTCGGGTAAAGGGGCCAGATGCTCATGAGGTTATGGGGTCTCTGTCCCTCCCTTGGGCAGAACCACAAGCCAAGGCCCAGGTCCCTCCAGGACAGCTGGGCCAGGCTGATCCGGCCTGAGTTTCCCCCAGGCCCTGGACTACCAGGAACCAGCCGCATGAGAATCAGGCCTCTCTCCCCTCTGCCCTCAGCCCTGATCCCTGCCAAAGCTCCGCCAGGAAGCCAAACAGCCCTGGGCTCAGCAGGGACACAGATGTCACCCAGCACCCTCATCACGGTCCCATGCAAAGGTGGACACCCTCAAAGGGGCTCGCACCCTTTTTCTGATCGGTCCTGCTGACCTGGGCAGGTGTCTTTGTTCTGGAAACGGGAGGGGGCTGCCCCCCGGGCTCCCAAATCCTCTGGACCCTTGCCCATCCTCAGAGTCCAGGCCCAGCTCAGAGTGGAGGTTTGGGTGGGGGTGGGCAGTGGAGGGCAGAGGACACAGGAGTCTCCCTCCTTCCGTCACCTCCACTTCCTCCTGCTCCACGGAGAGAGAGAAAGGGATCTGGTTCCCTCGTTTTCAGTGAACTGGAGGAGGGCAGAGGCTCAGAGGAAGGGGGTGTTCTCAGGTCTCCAGTTGTCTGCCTCCCACGCTCGGCCCCGCCCTCGGCCCAGATCCCTTGAGGCCCGCCCCACACCTGCTCCAGGGGCAGGGAGCTCACCATCCAAGCCTCCCCAGAGGCCAGCCACAGGCACCCTACGGCAGGGTGGGGGCTGCGGGGCCTTCCTGGTGCTCCCCCAACAAAGCTCCCTCTCTCTGCCCTCAGACTCCACCCAAAATTTTTATACAAGTGAAATCAGGCTAAGGAAAGCATCAAAAGCAGCCTTGAAAGGGTGAAGGAGTCCTACATGTGCAGAGGCGGTGTGGCAAGGAGCAGGCCCCATGGCCGAGGCGAGGATGTTTCCAAAGAAGCAGCAGGCCTCTTCCTCTCCACAGCGGTTGTGGCCCCAGCAGCACATGCTCGTGAATTATCCGCCAAACCCGCCCAACCACCCCCACAGCTAAGACTGAATCCCACTGGACAGCCCAGGACACAGAGGCTCAGAGGGGTTAAGAACTTCCCCAAAGTCACACAGCCAGGAAGGGTCCAAGCTGACCCCGGAACCAGGTCTTCCAGCTCCGATCCCATCACTAAACCAGGTGGCTAAACCCAGCTGCCTCCCCATGAATGAATGCAATCTGAGTACCATCTAGGGCCAGTTGGTGAAGCTGGCCACTCCTCCATCACCAGCTGCCAGGGTCTCTCCACCCTGCCCTGAAAAACAGATGTGGGATGTGGGGGTGAGTAGGAATTCATCAGACCGATCCCAGGGAAAGACCTGAGGTTGTCAGGCTGTGGAGATGCGGATAGACCCAGGGCAGAGAGTAAGGCATCTCATGCAGGACTTGGGGGAATGGCAGTATGGCAGCAGCGTTTGGTTATGGAAGCCTTCCTGGAGGAGTAGCCCATGAGGAAGCTCATCAGCTCTTCTTCCTTAAGTCTCAAGCTCCTTGGATGTCCAGTCTCCCTAGGGGTAGATATCACATCCCCAAGGTTTATGCTCAATAAATATAAAGAGAATAGCCCTCATTACCCTAATAAGTGGCCCAAGGACACGCAGCAAGGCTGGGATTTAGAAAGATGAGGCTCCCAGAGCCCCCGGAAGCCAGAAGTCAGTCTGCTCTGTCAGCGATAAGCCACCACCCCACTTCTGTCTTCACACAGAGCAGTCTCTAAACACCCCATAGGGATGACCATGCTGGGGCTGTGAACAGAATGGGCACCTCTCTGGCTGGTCTTGGAAGGGAGACTCACATGCTCTGTTTCTTTTTCAAGGCCAAGGGGAAGGTGCCCAGAGCAAGTTTACAGCCACCAGGCTGTCGCAAGGCTGGGTCCTTCAATCCTTTTGGCCAAATGGAAGAAAGTGACTATAGGGGAGTCTCCCCATTATCCACAAGTGGCCATAGAGGAATCTTCCCATTATCCACGACTGACTTCAGGGAAGTCTCCCCATTATCCACAATTGAACATAAGGGAGTCTCCCCATTAGCCACAATTAGCCTCAGGGAAGTCTCCCCATTACCCACAAGTAGCCATAGGGGAATGTCTCCGTTATCCACAAGTCGCCATAGGGAAGTCTCTCCATTATCCACAAGTGGCCATAAGGGCATCTCCCCATTATCCACAATTGGCCATAACGAATTCTCCCCATTACCCACAAGTAGCCATAGGGGAGTCTCTCTACTATCCACAAGGGGCCATAGAGGTATCTCTCCTCGATCCACAAGTGGCCACAGAGAAGTCTCCCTATTATCCACGAGTGGCCATAGAGGCATCTCCCCATTATCCACAAGTGGCCATAAATGTGACTTGCACTTTTTTTTGCTGGGTGTCAAAAGAAAGCTCTAGCACAGAACCTTCTGGGCTGGACTCCAGAAGCTTCCAAGAACCCATCTGCCTATCCTGGCCCGAGCTTGGTCCAAATGGCCCCTCTAGTCTCGAATCACCTCTGGGCAGTGCTGCCTGGGTTGGTTGGGATCTGCCCGATCAGTCAGCCCCTGAACACATGACTTCCTTGACACTGTCCTGGTGGAATGAGGCAGACACAGGCAGCGACCTCCCCAGGCCCTGGAGCTCTCCCCCCGACAATGGCCCCTGCCTGTGTCCCAAACCCAGCCCCCCATGCCTCCCCCAGGCTGTTACAGAGGAGTTCACATCCGTCTCCAGGTGTGGGTTGAGGCCATCTCAGAGAGACTGTGAGAAAATTAATTACTGAATGTATGTAAACGAGCTTTGAAGATGAAAAGTGCAAACGCACAGTGCCCTTAATAACATCTTCAATACTTTAACAGAGCCTGAGTCGTGGCTGAGCTCACCTTTAAGACGAGTCTCTGGGGAGTTGCTGGCAAACTCCCCAAGCCAATAAACAACATAAAATGGCTTTTCACTCCTTTCATGCAGCCAACGCCAGGTCTGCCCACCAATAAAAGGACCGGAGAGGATCAGAGCGACCCGAAGGATTCTCAGCCTCACACCCTGCAGCCCACACCAGCCTCCACAGCCTCTCAGACTCCGCTCGGACCCCCACGATGTCCTGCCGCTCCTACAGGATCAGCCCCGGATGTGGGGTCACCAGGAACTTCAGCTCCTGCTCGGCCGTGGCCCCCAGAACCGGCAGCCGCTGCTGCATCAGCGCCGCGCCCTACCGAGGGGTGTCCTGCTACCGGGGCCTGACAGGCTTCGGCAGCCGCAGCCTCTGTAGCCTGGGCCCCGGCGGGCCCCGCATGGCTGGGGGGGGCTTCCGCGCCGGCTCCTGCGGGCGCAGCTTCGGCTACCGCTCTGGCGGCGTGTGTGGGCCCAGCCCCCCCTGTATCACCACCGTGTCGGTCAATGAGAGCCTCCTCACGCCCCTCAACCTGGAGATCGACCCCAACGCCCAGTGCGTCAAGCACGAGGAGAAGGAGCAGATCAAGTGTCTCAACAGCAGGTTCGCCGCCTTCATCGACAAGGTGAGCCAGACCTGGAATGGCCCCAGAGGACCTCAGGGCCACCCTGCCTCGAGAAGCTCCTGATCTGGTTGGGGAGATGGCTGGCTGCTCAGCCGGAGGCAGCAGAGGGAGAGAAAAGCAGACCAGTGCAGGTGGAAGGGTTGATTTGCATTGGTTAATTTCAGCCATGTTTAACGAGGTCCAGGTATAGTCCTGAGGTTCAGAGTGTGTTGCGCCCTCTGAGCCAAGACGACATCAGAGCCATGCCTGAGAAACTAGACTGGGCACGAGGTGCTGGAAGGGTGAGAAGTCACAGGGAGCAAGGTGGGCATCGTGGTTCATGGCCTGGGTGGTCCTCAAGGTGGCTCAGAGCCACCGAGTCCTTGCTGGGCTGCTCTCAACAAGGTGAGAGCCAGGTAACAGACCTGCCTCATCAGCGCTTGCTGAAGTTCAATGAGTTCTTGCATGAAAAGTGCTGGCAAACAGCAAGCGCCCAATAAATGTTAGCTCCTATATCATTGCTTTCCAAGGACAGTAGTGGGTGAGAGATGAGACAGTGAACCAGCCCAGGCTTGGTCGCCCCTCATGGAGGGAAGGCTGGAGTGCAGATGGGACAGGGACCAGGCTGACAGGAGACCTCCAGTGCAGCCCAAAGGTGGAAAATGTTGCACAGCTGAGAAGCTGCCTCCCAAGAAGGTCTGGGGGAGGCTGGTGGCATCCTTCACAGGCCTGTAGCAGAGCAGAAGGGCCAGGCTTGGGGGCTTGGGGTCAGGGATCGAGAGGCAGAGGGGGTGACCTTCCTGTTCTTATGCTTTCCTTGGTGATCTTAGTTCATCCTAGAATGACGGGATGGGGCGAGTGGCAGCAACTCCATTTCATAGAAAGTGCATTGGAGCTGAGGGTTTAAACGAGCTGCTCAGACACACTGTGGTGTGCAGGTGGAGGTGGGTGACAGGGCTCAAGGGTCTCAAATCCTCATTCCACTTACTAGTGAGCCGGCCATTCACACCTTGTGGTCTCAGATTCTCCATTTGTACCTCTCCATGGGGCTGTAATAATTGAATAACATGTATAGATAGAGGATATAGACATGGACATGGACGTAAATGCAGAAGTAGACATAGACGTGAACATAAATGTAGACGTGGGTATAGACGTAGACATGGACGTGGATATAGACATGGACGTGGACATAGATGTGGATGTGGACAAAGATGTAGACATAGACATGGATGTAGATGTAGACATAGATGTGAACATAGACATAGACATGGACATAGACATAGATGTGGACATAGACATAGATGTAGACATAGACATAGACATGGGCGTAGACATAGACATAGATGTAGACATAGACATAGACATGGACATAGACATAGATGTAGATATAGACATAGATGTAGACATAGACATAGACATGGACATAGGCATAAACATAGATGTGGACATAGACATAGATGCAGACATAGACGTGGACATGGACATAGACGTGGACCAAGACGTAGACATAGACGTGGACATAGACATAGACGTGGACATAGACGTAGACGTGGATAAAGACGTAGACATATACGTGGACATAGACATGGACACAGACATAGACAAGCATGTGAATGTAGATGTAGATGTAGACATAGACGTGGACATAGATATGGACATAGATGTGGATGTAGATGTGGACATGAACATAGTTGTAGACGTGGATGTAGATATAGACATGGACATAGACATAGATGTGGATACAGATGTAGACAGACATAGCCGTGGACAAAGATGTAGACATAGACGTGAACGTAGACATAGACATAGACATGGACATAGACATAGACACGCACCTGGATGTAGTCGTAGATGTAGACATAGACGTAGATACAGATGTGGACCTAGATGTAAACATAGATGTGGACATGAGTATAGACGTGGACATAGGTGCAGAAGTAGACATAGACATGAACATAGTTGTAGACGTGGATGCAGACGTAGACATGGACATAGACATAGGTGTAGATGTAGATGTGGACACAGATGTGGACATGGACATGGATGTGTGTGCCTTAGCACAGGCCCCAGCACCACGTAGTGAATATCCAATAAGTGTTTGCAACATAAATAAACAAGTAAAGGGCAACTGGTAATTATAATAATAGTTAATTTGCCGGAGAACTTACTATGTGTCGGGGACCGCTCTAAGCACCTTGCGTGTCTTAACGTGCTCAGTCTTCACAACCATGCTGGGGGAGGCACTATTATCTCCATTTCAGCAATGAGAAAAGCGAACTGGAGAGGCTAGACAACTTGCCCACTCAAAGCAGCGAAGCTAGGACTTGAACCAGACCTTTGGCCTCGAGCCAGGTTGCTTTCCCTCATACCCACAACAGCCTGCCCAGAGGCCTGGGGAGAGGGGCCCTAGAACCTCAGACACTCAACCCCACATCTCATCCCTTTCAGCCAGCACCCAAAGGCAGAGAGACCTCCAAGGGTGCAAGGGTGTGGGGGGGGACCAGGCCCTACCCCAGGCTCCCTCTGAGTCTCTGTCCTCCCCACCTGCGACAGGTGCGCTTCCTAGAGCAGCAGAACAAGCTGCTGGAGACCAAGTGGCAGTTCTACCAGAACCGCCAGTGCTGTGAGAGCAACCTGGAGCCACTCTTCAGTGGCTACATCGAGACGCTGCGGCGGGAGGCCGAGTGTGTGGAGGCCGACAGTGGGAGGCTAGCCTCAGAGCTCAACCACGTGCAGGAGGTGCTGGAGGGCTACAAGAAGAAGTGAGTGTGGCCTGCCCACCAAGGAGGAGTCGAGGGAAGGCGGGAGGCTCTGCCTCTAGCCCTCTTGCAGAAGCTTCCTTGGGAATCCTCCAGCAGGCTGCTGGGGCCCAGGGTGCCCCGTGGGGCCGAGGTTCCTTCAGATTCCTTGGCTTCACTTCTGAAATGCCACCCTGCGAGTCTGGGCACTAGCTTCCAGGGCGTGAGGACAGGACCTCTGTGGGGTTGTACAGACATCTGTGTTCCCGACCCTTCACAGTTCCCCTTCATGCATGGGCTGTGTTCTTGCTGCCAGGGGACCAGTTATCTTGGGATCTAGGATGCACTGATGATTTTAGACCCTGGCCCAGAGGCAGAAGCACTGAGGTGGACTAAAGCCAGGCTGAAACAAGGGCTAGTCCATAAATAATTTGCAGCATAGACATAGACTCTGGAGAGGCCGAGACAGCATCTGTGAGGCCATTCCTGTCCAGCCCCTGGCAGAACTTGCCTGGGAGCTGGGCCAGTATCAAGGTGCAGCCTCTCAGCTCAGCCCTTCTCCCTCCCACACCTAGGTACGAAGAGGAGGTGGCCCTGAGGGCCACGGCAGAGAACGAGTTTGTGGTTCTGAAGAAGGTGAGGGGGCTGGCCATGGGCAGGGGGAGGGACACCTGCCTGTGTCGCCACAAACTAGTGGCACCTCCCTGTGACCTCCTCCCACGTGCACGTCTCTCCTCTGCATTCCCCTGGCAGGATGTGGACTGCGCCTACCTGCGGAAATCAGACCTGGAGGCCAACGTGGAGGCCCTGGTGGAGGAGTCCAGCTTCCTCAAGCGCCTCTATGAAGAGGTGAGAGGGCACCTGCCATCCAGCCAGGGCAGGGGGGGTGCAGTGGGCTGGGAGTGCAGATGTGAGCACGTGCTTGCCTGTGTGCGACGTGAGTGCCAGAAGAGCCAGTGTACACAGGCCAGGGGCCCACAGCACAGAGGCCACGGCCACGTGTGTGAGAAGCACAGGGTTGCACGTGCTGGGCTGCTCTCCGTGTGTTGGAGGGTGCGTGCTGTGTGCCGTGTGTGTGTCAGTCTAGAGATGGGTTCGGAAGTGTGCCTGTGGGGTAGGGTCAGGGGATCCCACCTGGGGAGTGGTCTTGATTAATGAGCTAGTCACTCATCCTGTCCCTCAACTCCAGCTGCCCACCGGGTAACTTTGGGCCTTTTCTACCCGCTAGGCCTCAGTATCCCCATTTGTTAAGTCAGAGGCTGTTCCCAGGGCCCCGACAGCTCTGTTGTTTTGTAACAAGCCTGGGTGTGAGTGACGGTGGGGGAAGTGGGAGTCATGCAACATTCATAACAAGTGCCTGCTCCCGGAAGAGGAGGCTGCCCCTGGGGGTGCAGTACACGGCCAGGTCAGGTGTCAGAGCCAAATGCACTGGCTGTTGGCCCCACAGGAGATCCGAGTTCTCCAAGCCCACATCTCAGACACCTCGGTCATCGTCAAGATGGACAACAGTCGCGACCTCAACATGGACTGTGTGGTTGCTGAGATCAAGGCTCAATATGATGACGTTGCCAGCCGCAGCCGGGCTGAGGCTGAGTCCTGGTACCGCAGCAAGGTGAGTGGCACCGGACACCTGCCTCCTGGACGTGGCAGCAAGAGGGATGCAAGGGACCTATTAAAAAAGGCTTCTAGCCAGGCTCGGTGGCTCAGCCTGTAATCCCACACCTTGGGAGGTTGAGG
>NW_007248698.1:55358-63081 GCF_000164805.1 Carlito syrichta | reverse complement strand
ACCCCGACAAAAAAAAAAAAAAAAAAGAAGAAAGAAAAGAAAAGGCTTCTTTGCCTGGGGACTCTGATCCCTAAAGGCAATAAGAGAATGGTCTCCTCTCTGCAGTGGGGTGCCAGGGCAGGACTGCCATGTGTGGTTGCACAGGCTGAGCGCTGCCCAACCTGCACAAGCCTCCATGCTGTCCTGGGTGGACAGGATTCCCCCCACGAGCCTCACAAGCATCTCTGCCTCCCCCAGTGCGAGGAGATGAAGGCCACAGTGATCAGGCACGGGGAGACCCTGCGCCGCACCAAGGAGGAGATCAACGAGCTCAACCGCATGATCCAGAGGCTGACGGCCGAGATTGAGAACGCCAAGTGCCAGGTAGTGTCCGGGGAGGATTTAAACACCCAGCACAGGTGAGATGCAGCTCCAGGCTTGCTCCCCAGGAAAGCAAAGGTGTTGCCCTAATCAGGTCTCACAGTGTGCCTGTGAGGAAGCAGAGACCCAGAGAGAGGGCAGGGGCTCTTCACAGCCCTGAAGCTGGGAGGAGCCATGACACTGACTTCCAAAGGAGCATCCAGCACCCCGCCCCCCAGGCCTCCCCATGGCCACCATCAAGGAGAGATGGTGAAAAGCCCACCCGCCCTCTCCCTCATGTTCACATTAACCACCTGACCATGGGCCGACCTGCTCTCAGGGACCCTCCTCTCCTGCCCTAGTCCCCTCAGCTTGGGCAAGCCGTGTGGTGCCTTCTCCGTCTGATGCTAACCCTCATGTGTCCACCCCACAGCGCGCCAAGCTGGAAGCCGCCGTGGCTGAGGCCGAGCAGCAGGGGGAGGCGGCCCTCAGCGACGCCCGCTGCAAACTGGCGGAGCTGGAGGCCGCCCTGCAGAAGGCCAAGCAGGACATGGCCTGCCTGCTCAAGGAATACCAGGAGGTCATGAACTCCAAGCTGGGTCTGGACATCGAGATCGCCACCTACAGGCGTCTGCTGGAGGGCGAGGAGCACAGGTGAGGCCCAGCAAGACCTCACTTGTAGAGGGGTCTCAGGGTAGAGGCCGCGATGCTCTAGGAGTAAATTTCCTTGAGCTGAATGTGAGCCACGGCTCTGACCATGGCCAGAACAGGCCAAGCTTCAACAAGAATAATAATAAGCAATAGCTTACAGAATGTTTCTTGCATGCTAGACCTGTGCTAAGAGTTCACTTTATCCTCCTCACAATCCAGTGAGATGGGTGTCATTTTTCCCATCCAAAGATAGAGAAATCGGCTCAGAGTCCAGTGCCCTTCTCATGACTCTGCCATTGAGCAGAAGTTCTGGGACCTGCACCCAAGTCTTGGGCCTCCCAAATCCATCCCTGTTGAATAACTCCCTGTGCACTGATAAGACTCTCTTTCTTTAAACGCGATTGGCCCAGTCCAGGGTGCGCTGTGGTCCCTCAGACGGGAGCAGCGTGTGAAGCTCATAATCTCACTCACTGCTGCTGGAAACCAGAAGGGCATGTCTCCATGGTCAGAGAACCATAGAAGGAGGGAGGGTGGGAGAAAAGAAAGGAAGTATTTAGTGTAGATCAGAGGAGCACTTCCTGCCTCTCAGGGGGAGACTGTACCCAGGGACCTTCTCTGTCCTCAAGCAGCCACTGGGTCTCTGGGAATCCGTGTCTGGAACTGACAGTTTTCTTTCCCCCCAGGCTGTGTGAAGGTGTGGGTTCCGTGAATGTCTGTAAGTACCTGCCTGAAATCCCCCAGAAAATGGCTTTGTGGATGGGCAAAGGGAACTCTTTGGCCTGACCAATTAAGCCTGGAATGTTCCTCCAAGGGAGAGAGGACCTTCCACCCTCCCCTCATGAGGACCGTGAAGGGAGCTAGAGAAAACAGAGCTGCGTGCCCTCTTCTGGTGGTGACAGAGAGCCACAGACCATGGCCAGGGGTTGGCAGCTTTGCTTCTCTGGGTGCAGGGGTCCTCACTGTCTTCCCACCCCCGGCCCCTAGGTGGGCTGTGCGGCTGAGGACCCAGCCTTCGTTGATGGCTGCCAACCCCCAGAAGTGGAGGCAGCTCCTGACCCTGCGCTCCCGGGGTCCATCGTGGGGGATCATGGGGGAGGGTGTGAGGTCACAACGAGCCACTCACACATGTCTCCTCTTCCCTCAGGCGTCAGCAGCTCCCGTGGCGGAGTGTCCTGCGGGGGCCTCACCTATGGCACCACTCCAGGGCGCCAGATCACCTCTGGCCCCTCGGCCACAGGGGGCAGCATCACAGTGATGGCCCCCGACTCCTGTGTCCCCTGCCAGCCCCGCTCCTCCAGCCTCAGCTGCGGGAGCAGCCGGTCTGTCCGCTTCGCGTAATGGAGTCTCGGAGCCTGGGCCTCCCACCAAGCGCCAGCCCTGCCTGCGCCAGCCAAGCATTGAATGGTGTGTGAATAGAAAACGTGTGCTTGCTTCCAGAATCTTCCAGATGTTCCCACAGAGGGAAAGACCCTCGGGCCGCTCTCCTCCACCTTCTCGTGTTGGGGAGGTGTGTCTCCCAGTTTCTTCTTGTTATTTTTCTTCATGTCATCCCCTGTCCTTGGCTTAGACCCCAGCCTGGCTCTAAAATACCTGTGGTCAATTTGTATGATTCTCCGAGTTCTCTGGGACACTACCAGCCACCCAGAGTGGCTAGACAGCATGGATGCTGGGCCGTCCCTGGGTCGAGGCACCATCCTAACCATCCAGCCAGGGTCCCCACGACATGAGAATCAGAGAGAAAGCCCCTTCCCAGGAGCTGCCTCCTCCCAATTGGCCAACAAGGATGGCTCCCCAGCAAGCATATGCCTGTGTATCCTTGTGCAAGCCGACCGCCGTCCTTCTCCTGGGTTCTCCTGCCCCAGCCAGACTCCTCATGTGACCACCCCCCATTGAGTGGACCCTTGTCGTGGGGAAGCCCTTTTGTCTACAACCCCCTCCAGTGAGGGATGCTGGATGGGTCTTGCCATTCAGTGCACCTTTATACATTTCAAATAACACTCTGTGGTTGCTCCCAATGTCCCCTGCCAGTGCAGGAGGGGACAGACCCATGCAGAGCTGGTGGGATGGAGCAAGTCAGGCCACTCCCCGGGTCTCCCTCTTGGCGTGACTGTCTGTGGGTGCCTTGCCTTCTGGGTTGCCTCAGTCTATGTTTCAATAAATGCTGCCATGCAACGGTATGTGATCTTGTCAGCGACCGTGTCTCCACTGCCTTCTCGCCCCATCTCCAGGCAACCCAGTCCAGGCAGTGTCCCCCAGTCACCCCACTGACTGGCTCTACCTGCCCACATCCACAGCCAGATTCCACCTGGTCCTCCCCAGCCCCCTCAGGCTGGGACTACAGCCCCAGCTCCCAGATGACCTCTTTCTTCCTGACCCCGCTATGCACACTCCCATTCCAGACTCACTGCTCTTCCCTGCCTGCCTGGCTGAGTCACTCCCAGCAAGGCAAGCTCCCTCCATTCCCCTTCCCACCTACCCCAGCCCTGTCCGGCCCCCACCCAGCACGGATCCTCCCAGACACGAATGCCACTCTGAGGAGATAGGTGTACCCTCTGAGGTCCCCAGAACCACTCTTGTTCTTCCCTTGTAGACATAGAGGCCTCCTCAAGTGCCTCCTCCTATCTATCTTTGCTCAGTGCTCTCCTCTGCCATTCCCCCTCCATGCCTCCTCCCACCTCCCCCCCCACACACACACAGTATACAGAGCCCCAAGGATCCCCAATTCTGTCTGTGGCTCCAGGTCAGGGATGTCAATGGGTGTGTCTGGAGCCTGAAGCAAGCTGGAAACTCCTTGAGGGCAGGAAATGTCTCCTCCTGGCTCTTACCTTCCAGTAAGTCCCAGGATGGGGATCCAGGATGTGCCAGGCCTGGGATGTTTTGGATGAACTCAGGCAGCTGGTACAGCAGGAGGTGCAGTCATGCAGCCTTCTTGGGCTCAACTCCATCTCCATTAGGGAATGAACTAGTGTCACTGTCATCAGGCAGGTGCACACCCACCAGCCACCCTGCCCCTCACCCAGGCTCTATCCCTGAGAGGTATTAAGGCTGTGTGTACTCTCACCTCATATCCAAAGGGTTGGAGCCTCCCCCAGAGGCTGCTGGCTGCCTCAAGAGCCCAGACTCCCTGACTGATACTCATCAACCTCCTCCAAGTCTCTTGCTTGTCCCCTCCTTCTTTCTGGCTCTCTGGTCTTGAGAGTGTGGTCATGATCACAGGCCAACGGTCAATCTTGGAGACATCATCCATTCACAGTGTTAGGTCTTTGAGAACCATTAAGTCAGTGGGCTGGTGCCATGGGTAAGATGCAAAGAATTGCACTGAAGTTATATTGAAAAATACAGTTTATTTAGAAAGTAGATTAGAGAGAGAGGGAGAGAGAAGATTCATTTCTCCAAGGCTAGGAAGGGGGCCAAAGCTTAGGGAAAAGCATTGCTAGGCCAGAGCTTAACCAAAGCATAGTGGCAGCTGCTTGAGGTTGAGTGCTTTTTAAACCTTTCCTTTGATGAGGGCAGGCTGTTAAGGTGATTGGGTGGTAGTCTGTTTGACAACATCATGAAGGGGCAGGTAAGCATCATGATTTCATGGTGATAGATGGCAGGCAGGTGGGTAAGTTAGTCTCATAACTGTTGTCATGGTGTAGGGTCTTTCGAAGGGCTGATCACAATAGACTAGGCTAGCTTGGTTTTTATGGCTGGAAGACAAATACTTGGAATAGAAAAGCTAATTCGTGCAAAACAAGCCAGGGAAGGAGTTGTAAAACAATGATCAATAGCTACATGAGGAAATGGGTTCTGCCCTTGGCTAATGATTAGAGGGCAAGCTAGGTAATTTGCTAAAGAAGCATGACAGAGTTCAGCAGTGTTAAAATGGTTGCACTTTAACTAAGATTACTTCATTAAATTATTCTATTTTGGCATTTCATCCTTTCAGGGGACATCATTCATCCATAGGAAAGGTTAAATTTCAGGGGCTGAAAAATCAGGAGTTCAAAATTTGAGCCCCATCTCTGCCGAGACTGCCAGGTCTCAGAAGACCTTGGGTGAGAGGTGGCTTCCGTGCTTTGGGCCTCAATCTGGGGTCTGGGACCTTAGGGGGTTGAGTCCTTTCCAGTCCCACCTGCTCCTGTGGTCTTGGGATGCAGGAGTGAGTCTATGCTCAGGAAATCGACTTGAGTTACCGTGGATCTGGACCAAGCAAAACTAAAATACCAAGCTAAAATGTCAACGCTGATACCCAAGAAATAATGACATTATGCATTGGAAAGTCAAACAACCAGAATCTAGGAGCTATGAATAAGCTTTTTAATACATTCCCATGCTTTGTATGCAAAGGCCAGTCAAGGATTCAGCAGAAGAAGCCTCTGGCTATGAGGATGTGAGCCCCTCCCCCAGTACTTCTTGCAACCAACAACAGAACCCAGAGCACTGCTTCTGGTTCAAAGCATTCTGGGGCTCCCGCAGCCTTCTCCTGATCAAAGTTCTATTCCCCATAGAAGGCAAAGGGTACAATCCAAGGGTGACTAAGGATTTAAGTTTTATTAGAAAGGAAAAATGTTAAAGGAGATGTCAAGTGACCTGAAATTGAAAGATCAAGAAAAAGCCAGAAGAGCAAGCAACCCAAACAATAAGTGGACTCACATGAGTGATTCCAGATCTCTGCCCTAGACTCCTTTCTCCTTTGAAAAAAACTGGCCAAGTGTGGTGACTCATACCTGTAATCTTTGCACTTTGGGAGACTAAGGCAGGAGGATGCCTTGAGGCCAAGAGTGCAAGACCACCCTGAGCAACATAGCAAGATTCTATCTCTACAAAAAGTTGTTTTGTTTTGTTTTAACTAGCCAGGTGTGGTGACACACGTTTGTAGTCCCAGCTACCCAGGAGACCAAAGCAGGAGGATCCCTTCAGCCCAGGGGTCAAGGTTATAGTGCATCACTGCACTCCAGCCTGGGTGACAGAGCAAGACTTATCTCAAAACAGAGAGAGAAAGAGAAAGGGAAAGCGAACATCACAAACCAAGCTAGCACCTTCATCACAGAAAAATCAGACCTTCTGTCTATATTCAATTCTTATTTAAATATTCAATGCCCCCCCAAAAGCACACAAAGCTTCCAAGGCATTAGAAAGCATAGATTTCAGTCCTTTCAATGAGGCAGAAAAGCTTGGATTTTGCCTTTCTTTCCCCTCTGAGGCCACTAACATTCCTCCAGCAAGTCTCCATCCCCTCTGCTCCACTTCATCCTGGCAAACACCAACTCTCAAGATGGGTCCCTTCCTGTTCTAGGTCAACGGAAGCTCCAAAAGTTTTCTGTATCTCTATTACAATAATAATCACTTATATTTTAAAAGGTTATTTCTAGTCAGATTCCAGTTAAAACTGCAGGAGTGGCTTGAATTTAAAAGTGCACATTTTTCTGCCCTTGGAATTGTGCCCACCCCCTTTTCTATTTACACATTCAGGCTTAATTGTAAGACTGACCTTATCAACCAGGATAACCATTCACCCCTTGAGGAAAAAAAAGAAGAACCAGTGGCATAGCTCCCTGATATCACCTAGCGCCAACCCACTTTTGAAGACCACCAGATATCTCCAGGTTATAGGGGGAGGGGGTACACGGGTCTCATGTACTTTACAGGCCTCATGTTACCTAGGTAATGATTTCTCACAACTCAGATTATATAGTCCCTTTCACTCCTTTGTTCAGGGAGGCAGTGGTTTTCAATGCATTAGCCTCACTCTGTCTCCCTTGGCCTGGCAAAGAATAAGTCTCTTTTTCTCCCAGTTTACTGCCTCTTGTCCTCAATTGGTCTGAGAGGGTCAGCGGCCAGTTTGCTGGATGGAGCCAAAACATTCCCAGCCCCAGCACGTCTGACTGCTCCCTGTTTCACTCTCTGGGATCTCAGGAAAGATGACTCTGTGACATCACTCACCTTACACAGTGAGAAATACAAATCAACCACTAACAAGAAGCGAACAATGGTTGATGACAAGTTAACCATTTTCCAAAAAATTCCAAATCACGTTCCATGTGGACATGGAAATGACCATCTGGGAATCACCTTGGTCTGGGTTGGTCATACCACTACCCCTCTCTGGGATCACGAGCCTGAAGAGGTAGCTGTACGAAGGTTTCGCTGGTTGAAGATTAGAACAATGGCACTGAGGGCCATTCTCCTTGGGGTGGGGACCTTCCAGGAGAACCAGCAATTCCCACGGCCTCACGCTGCTCCTGCCACCCTGACACCTCTTTGCCCCTGGAAATTCCTGCTCATTTCTGCTGTCAAAAACCGAGTGATCCCACAATTGCCACCATCATTCCCTTGGTGGCCCTGGACAGTGAAGAAGACAGGAGGGCACCCAGGACACAGGGCAGGAGCACACAAGCACTCGTGGCAACAGCTTCTGCACCGAACATGAAGAAAACACCCAGGGCTCGAGTAGGTGGATTCACACCTCCACCACTGTCAAAAAGGAAACACAGACCCACCCCCAACTCACATTTTCTGGGGCAGCGAGTGCCCTTGGAATCCTCTTCCCTCTCAGAGCCACTCTGGTGGTTTTGTTAATCTGATTTTTTTTTTTTTGAGTTGGAGTCTCACTCTGTCACCCAGACTGGAGTGCAGTGACTGCTCTCCGCCACCACAGCCTAGACTTGCTGGGCTCCGGCGATCCTTCCGCCTCAGCCTTCCAAGCAGCCGGAATTACAGGCATGTGCTACCATGCCCGGCTGATTTT
>NW_007248698.1:32072-55187 GCF_000164805.1 Carlito syrichta | reverse complement strand
CCGGTTAATTTTTTTTTTTTTTTTTGGCTTTATTGTAGAGATGAGGTCTCACCAAGTTGCATGGGCTGGTCTCAAACCCACGGGCTCAGGCAATCCTCTCGCCTCGGCCTCCCAAAGTGCTGGGATTACAGGTTTGAACCACCGCGCCCGGCCTTTAACTTGATTTTTAAACTTGGTGGGATGTGGACTGAGATGTGCCAGCATGCAACCGCCTGAGGGTCCCTTTGGTCCAGGAGGCAGAAGACAAGGGGAGCAGACACCACCAAGAAAGACCTTGGTCCTCCGGGTCAAGGCTCTGCCTGGCCACTGTGGCCCCTGGACATACAATCTGAAGGCATCGGAACTGCAGTGCCAGGGAGACGATTCAAAGGCGTTTCTATGTTTCGGGAAGCCAGCCAATGGGTGCCGGCCCAGTCCACTGGGCCGTGAGAGACTCGGGAGCAAAAGGAGTGAGAGTACAGGAAACCGCAAGGCCTTCCACGCCCCGACGGTGAAGGAAGTGTGGGAGGGCACCCAGTTGGGGGCGGTTCTCCCAGTAACTGTCCATCAGGCTTTGGCCCTGTCTCTCGTTAAGACTGCCAGGTCCCGGCCACCTCCATCATCATCCACCTCCTGCTAGGGTGGATGGAGAGTCCGGGGCTGAGCCCCAACCACACCCCTGCCTTTTGCGCCGCTCAACCTCCACCCCAGCCTGGTCGCGACCACCCACGGACACCTTTGGCCCATCTCTGTGTGAGCTGTGACCCAGAGCTCCTGGATTTGGGTTCATGGGCCTTGTAGCCTCTGCCTGCCATGCGGGGATCCTGCCGCTCGCCCTGGACAGGTTCCCGGTCGTCTGCAGCCTGCCCTCTTCCCCTGCTCATGTCTGTCCCTCTCCCGCAGGCTCCAAGGTGAGGCCCAGACCGCGGGTACGGGAGGACTGGGAGGGCAAGCTGGGTGCCATCCGCCCGCCCGGGGTTTGGGGAACAGGATAGGGGTCTGGTTTTGTGGGTGGCGCCTGGCGTCCTGACACCTGCAGGTAGAAGCATGGTTTGCATCCCGTAGTCGGTCTGCCATCCCCCGCCCTTGTCCAACTTCCCACCCCGCCCCAGTCCAGGTACAAGGTTTGTCCTCCCCAGAGGTTTAAAGACCCCAGGGGTTTGTCTGAGTAAGGACAGTGGGCCTATGGGGGGTCAGGAGGCCTGACCCTTCTCCCCAGAATCCAGCTTTAAGCAGGGGCACTGAGGAAAACAAAAAATGGGGAAAAAACTTTCTTAGGGCTTTTCTGTGTCTTGAGAGTAATTATGTACTCTTGTGGCAAAGTATCTTCTACCCAGGCTTTTTTTTTAATCTTAAAAAAAGTTCCAAATCAAATAAGATGGGAGAAATAGAGCCCTGCCTGTGCAATAAGTGTAAGAAAATTGGCTGTCAGGAGGTCCCCTCTCCATGGTGTCACATCCAGGAGGGACAGCCTGCAGCAGAGGGGACTCTGAGCAGAGCCCCCTAGATCAGACTTGTTGGGGCCCATCATCTCAGGGACAGAGTTCCCCAACCAATTTCCTCTGTCCCAGCAATCAAGGCAAATGCCCTCCAACCAAAGATCTGAGTATGATTCCCACACAAGAGGCCTGTATTCACGGCCACATAGGAAGATCTGTCTAAGATTCTTGGAAAGTAGAGGCTGGGAAAGATGTTTCTACAGTGCTGCCAGGAGGTCCCTTGTGTCACCTTCCACCTCTTATCTCCATTGAGTCAGTCAGACAACTGGTAGCACCAGGCATCCTCCTCCAAGAGCAGTCGATGAGCTGGAACACTCAGCTGAGGAATGGTTAGGACAGCAGTCCCCTTTTTGGCATCAGGGACCAATTTCATGGAAGACAATTTTTCCACAGACAGGGGGGTGGGGGTATAGTCTTGGAATGAGTCTGACGCATGACGTTTATTGTGCACTTTGTTTCTATTATTATTGCATTGCAATGTATGGTGAAATAATTATACAACTCACCATAATGCAAAATCATGGGGTGCCCTGAGCTTGTTTTCCTGCAACTAGGCGGTCCCATCTGGGAGTGATGGGAGACAGAGACATCTCAGATCATCAGGCATTAGATTCTCATAAGGAACACACAACTTAACTCCCTGGCATGCACAATTCAAAATAGGGTCCATGCTCCTAAGAGACTCTAATGCTACTGCTGATCTGACAGGAGATGGAGCTCAGGCGGTAATTCCAGCAATGGAGAGTGGCTGTAAGTATGAAGTTTTGCCCGCTCACCTTCCACTCACCTCTGTACAACCCAGTTCCTTGCAGGCCACGGATCAGTACCAGTCTGTGGCCTGGGGTTGGGGATCCCTGAGTTAAGGCATGCAGTGGAAAAGCATATGAATGTCAGCATTCCCTGGACCAGAGTTTGGATTCTGGACTAGCTATGTGACCTCAGTACAGCTACTTCTTTGAGCCTTATGTTCATTATCTGTAAAATGGAGATAATAAGCCTGTTGCTGTGAGTAATGAATGGCATTCATACATATGGCGCCAGACACTTAGCAGGTGCTTAATAAATGCAGACCCCCTTCTCTCCCCTTTTGTACGTTTATCCCCTCCCCACCCCATGTATGCATGTATGGGGGTGGTGTATGTGACCCAGACCGTGGTTCTGACCTTTCTACAAAGTCAAAAGACTAATGCAAAGGGGCTAATCTGATTGTGTGAGAATCAGAGAAACAGTCACCTCCATGGTCAGAATGATCTGACCTTCCTCTTCCCTCTCAATAACCAGTGATTCTCAAACTTTAGTTCTTGAAGGAATCATCTGGGAGCTTTTTCAAATACAGATTCTGCCAGGCACAGTGGCTCACGTCTGCAATCTCAGCTCTTTGGGAGGCCGAGGTGGGAGGATTGCTTGAACCCAGGAGTTCGAGACCAGCCTGAGCAACACAGCAAGACTCATCTCTACAAAATGTCAAAAAAAAAAAAAAATAGCCAGGAGTGGTGGTGCACACCTGTAGTCCCAGCTACTCAGGAAGCTGACACAGTGAGATCGCTTGAGCCGAGAGGTCGAAGCTGCAGTGACCTGTGATCATGCCACTGCACTCCAGCCTGGGCAATAGAGTGAAACCCTGAATGAAAATACAATAAAATATAGATTCCTGGGACAACGATGCAGGCGGTGGTCCGTGGACCACGTCTTGAGAAGCACCAGAACAATCAGGGCTTTGGGAGGGTTGGGCAAACAATGAGGGAGGCAGGTATTAACTTGGTTACCAAGAAGAGGCCTTTTATTGTGGGTATTTAATGAAGCTTGCCAAAGAAAGGAGCTATACAGGAATTGTGCAAATATGATGACATTCCAAACTGCCTACAGGATACACTTGGCCGATTAGCCTCAGTCTTTCAGTCCTGACATACGAATGGTTGGGAGCCCTGAGCTTGGGAATTGTGACATTTAGAGCAAATGTGGGGCCTCCTCAGAACCCCGCCCCACATCCCCCACCACCCCCCATGCTGAGGTGTCATCTGGAGTCCCTCTCATCTCAGAACAAAACCCAGAGAGGCTCCCACAGGCCACACGCCCTCCACCCTACTCCCTTCCCGGTGGGCCCGGCACACAGTAGGGCTTCATAAATGTCTAACCTCGGTTAACTGAGGAAGACAATAGCTAGGCAGTTTATATCCAAAACGCTTCACATCCTTTTCCTGGACCACAGAGGGTCGGGGGGAGAGACAATGGTGGTGATAGTGATGCTAAGCCCAGGGTTGACACTCAAAGGGTAAATCTTAACTCCAGTAAGAACAAAGGAGTTAGTTTGAGGCTCCCTGTGGAAGTACTGACTGCAAGAGAAGAGATCTCCCCTCGCACCACCCTCCGTGGATCCGACCTGCCCTGGGTCCCACCCCCTCTATGCAAACTGCACAGATCTGGCACTGCAGCAGCCCCCACTGCAGAGGGGGATCACATGGCACCACTGCTGATGGCGGCGCCCCACCCCCCAGGCCACACCAGACACTGCAGGGAACCGAGGTCCCTGCAGACCGTGCCGCCCTGAGAATGGCTCACACCTGTGGACAGAGACACGAGGTCAGAATTTTTTTCCACCCTAGACATGGTGTGACCCTGAATCTTCTAGAACCAGTGATGAATTATCTTTATACTCCAAGGGACCAGCGACAGGTGAACCCAAACCCATTGCCTTCTGCTTCTTCCAGAGTGTGGTGAACAAATTGGATGCCTAATCCTGCTGGGACCAGACTGATGTTGAGATGTGTTCATACCATCTCGGAGCAAAAAGTGATGGCTCGCACTCAAGGATAGTCTAGAAATATGTTCGCTGGAAAGGTGAGGGGTGAGAAGCAGACACTAGCCTAGGGGCTATGTATTCTTGGATTCTTATGTATTCTTATGTATTCTTGGATTCAGTGGGGACCTTGGATTCAGAGGGGGTGGGACCCTGGAGAGGTTGGGTCTAGGAGGGGTGGGCCACAAGGGGAGATCTCTTCTCTTGCAGAACCAATAGTCAGTTAGTACTTCCACAGGTGGTACTTTAGTTGGATTCTTTTTTTTTATTTTTTTTTGAGTTGGAGTCTCACTCTGTCGCCCAGACTGGAGTGCAGTGGCCGCTCCCAGCCACCGCAGCCTTGACCCGCTGGGTTCCGGCAATCCTTCCGCCTCAGCCTTCCAAGTCGCTGGAACTACAGGCACGTGCTACCATGCCCGGCTAATTTTTTGATTTATTGTAGAGATGAGGTCTCGCCAAGTTGCCCAGGCGGGTCTCGAACCCGCGGGCTCAGGCAATCCACTCACCTCAGCCTCCCAAGGCGCAGGATTACAGGCTGAGCCACCGAGCCCAGCTTTTAGTTGGATTCTTAAAGAGATTCATACGTTGCCTGCAGAGATCAGAATATGAATATGAATAGCATTTCTTCTTACTAAAACATGGTACCTCCAAGACGTGTTGTGTGTGTGACTGAAAGGCTGAGGTTCCTTTGGCAAAGCCAATGAGGGGGTCACAATCTGCCATATTCATTAACTTAGGCTTCACGAATGTTCCAGATGGAGCCACATAGGTGTCAAACACTTGGGGCCATCCATCAGTTCAGACACCAAAAACTTCATCCCCAGTTTCTTTCATCCCATGTTTCCTTAGAGAGAGGCGTGGTCACCAGGTAAAGGCAACCTATTATTAAAACTCTTGCTAGGCACAGTGGCTCACGCCTGTAATCCCAGCACTTTGGGAAGCCGAGGTGGGAGGATTCCTTGAGCACAGGAGTTCGAGATCAGCCTAGGCAACATAGCAAGACCTCATCTCTACAAAAACAAATTAAAAAATTAGTGGAGTATGGGTGACACTCTCTTGCAGTCCCAGCTACTCAGGAGGCTGAGGCCGGAGGATTGCCTGAGTCCAGGATGTCGAGACTGTGGTGAGCCATGATTGCGCCACTACACTCCAGCCTGAGCAACAGAGTGAGACCCCAGCTCAAAAAAAAAGACTGTTGACACTCCAGAAAGCCTTACCTGCACACACCCAACTTACAGATGTCAACATAGCCCATGCCTTCACACAACCTGCAGGGAGAAGAGAGTGAGCCAGTAAGTGGTGGAGACATATTCTCCTCCATCCTGAAGGAGGGGAGAGGAGAGGAGGGGCAGGACCAGGCTACCCGCTTGCTGCAGACAGCATCAGTGTCCACCCCGATCACTGGAACCCCAAAAGGACATGGATGGGGTTAGGTTGCAGGCTCCGAAAGGCCACTTTATGCCATGTTTGCTTTTCGGACGTAGGAACACAGAGGACAGAGATGAGGGGGCATCCTCTTTGTCCCTCATCTGAAAATTCCTGGAAAGCCACAGAGTTGATGGGAGCCGCTACCACCAGACCCCTCCAGCAGGAAGAGGCTTGCCTGTCACCCTGCCTGATGCATTTTATCTCATGGTTTTAAATGCTGCCGTCATCCACCTGATTGAGGCCAGAGAGAATGGAGGTTGGCAGCCCGGCCTCTCCACCTGGGCTACCTCACCTCAAATCTGGCTGTGCTACTTGCTAGCTGGGTGATCTTGGACAAGTCACTTAACCTTTCTGTGATTCAGTTTCCCAGGACATGAAAAGGGAAGAGTAATATCCGCCTGATAGGATTGTTGTGAGGTTCGATTGAGTTCTGTGTGTAAGTACCTAAAATAGAGATGGGCACGTAGAATCCAGTGTAAGTGTTGGCTACCAGCATCCTAAGTATCTCATTCACGATGAGACATTTGTGCCACTAGAGTAGGCCTGTTATAAAGGCTCCCTCCCCCTCACTCCTGCCTACACTTTCTGTTCTGCATCCCTCTTTCCAAACTCCCAGCTTCAAACCTTCCCCCCTCCCAGGAAAGCTCTACTCTGAGTCATTCTGCCCAACACAGAGCATTCTTAACTTCTCACCTTTTGAATGGGCGTGTATGTATCTGGCTCTCTCCCTGTCACCTCAGCCTGACTTTGCCACAGCCTTAGAACTATGCCCTTCTAGAGGATTCTAGTCAGTGCCCATCATGGTGCCTGTTGGACCACAGTGTTGACAAGGGTTCTCTCTGAGAGGGACAGGGGCTGCTTTTGTTTTCCTTTTTCCTGTATTGGCTACAATGAGCACACCGCTTATGTAATTACATTAAATAAGTTAAACGCCAAGAGGAGGCAGTCTATTAAAAGGTCAATGGCCGTAGTACACATAGTACAGTAAACCGCTTTTTTTAATTGCATACGACCTGGTGAGGTGGCTCATGCTTGTAATCCCAGCACTTTGGGAGGCCAAGGCCAGAGGATTGCTTGAGCCCAGAAGTTCAAGACCAGCCTGGGCAACATAACGAGACCAAGTTTTTACCAAAAAAAATTTTTTTAAGTTAGGCAGGCATGGTGGCCTGTGCCTGTAGTCTCAGCTACTCATGAGGCTGAGGTAGGAGAATCATCTGAGCCCAGGAAATTGAGGCTGCAGTAAGCTGTGATCATGCCACTGTACTCCAGCCTGGGCAACAGAGTGAGACCTCCACTCCAAGAAAATCGCGTACACTGGGGACAATGCACCAGTAATTACATGATTAAGTTATGAATCCACTAATTAAATTTATCATCATAATGAAAATAAATTCACAACGCAAATACCAGCTGCCTTGCTGAATGCTAGTAGGTGGGTCAGGAACTTAAGTGTCCACAAAAGGAGAGCGCCCTAGGGGCTTCACCCAAAGCCCTGAGGACGCAGACAGAACCAAGCTTGCTAGTTCCAGCCTGAGGTACTTTCAGCTATGCGGCCTGGCTGCCTTCACAGCGCTTCATGTCAGATTCCTGAAGCCAACCAGGTCAGCCAGGACCATCTCTGTGGATGTAGGCCTGCCTGGCTACCTTGGATGGGGATATTCTCATTATGATAATAACCTGCCCCTGCCTCTGCTTACTATGTCCCACTGAAATTCATTTAACCCTGCAATAGCCTTAGGCAATGGGTTTTATGATTATCTGTGTTTTGCAGTTGAAGACATTGAGGTATAAAGAGCTCACATGGAAGGGCTGGGATTTGAACCCAGAGTGGCTTGGACCTTTACATGCTCCTCCCAGGCTACCCTGTCCCTCTGGTGAGTCCCAGCTGGGTCACTAATGACAGGGCAACCTCAAGGCTAGAGGCTCTGCACCTTCCCAGGGATAAATCCACATTGCCCCTCCCTGCGCTGGCTTCATCTGCCCCCAATTCTTGGCTCCAACCATCAGCATAGACTGTGGTGTTACCTTCTCACCCCCTCAGCTCTTCTGTCTCCTCCTCTGAGATGCCTCCCTGGCCCCTTAACCCCAGTTCCCCCAGAGAATTGATGTATGTCAATCAATTATGTCCCCTCTCCTTTCCTTCAAGGTAAGAATCTGTGGCTCATTTCTGCTCCCCGGTCCTGAACACCAGATGATCTAGGTTGATAAGATTCTTCATTTCTGCATCTCAAGTCAAACGGCCTTTCACGAACTTTCTGAATGATCCCAGCCTTAAGAATCCACTGAGGCTGACTGCAGAAAAATCCTTTCAGCCAACAGGGTAGAGTAGTTGTCTTAGAATGAACACCAGGTTCCAGTCCAAGGGGTGGTGTCTGAGGGAGTAGAGCACTCGCAGCCAGCCAGGAGACTGGTGTCATTTCCGCTTAGACACTAGTTGACTGTGCTCTCGGGCAAGGCCCTCCTCCTCTCTGGGTCTCAGTTTCCCTATCCGTAAAATAGAGGGTTGGACTCCATGATCTCTAGAGCCTTTCCCAGTGTGAATGCTCTCTGCCAGGGGTGATGGTCCAGCCCTGAGTGGGGACCCCAAAGTTCCCATCCTCACCTGTGCTTCTCACCCACCAGCAGGCGCTTATAGGTGGTGATCACAATGTTCAGGCCCAGCTTGGAGTTCATCACTTCCTGCTACTCCTTGAGCTGGCAGGCCACGTCCTGCTTGACCTTCTGCAGCATGCGTCACTGAGGGCTGTCTTGCCCTGTGCTCAGACTGGGTCACCTTGGCCTCCAACTTGCAACACTGTGGGGGAGGAGAAGAGGGGAGGAGTTTGAAAAGGGTGCAGGTTAGGGGGATCTGGTCGGTCTCCAAAGGCTTGGTCACCCTATTTCACCTTCAGTTGAAATGGTCAGTTCTTAAACGATATACTATTAAAAAGAAATACATCAGGCCAAGTGTGGTGGCTCACGCCAGTAATCCCAGCACTTGAGCCCAGGTTCGAGACCAGCCTGGGCAACATAGTGAGACAGTCTCTAAAACAATAAAAAAATCAAAAAATTAGCCAGATGTAGTGGCATGTGTCGAGTAGTCCTGGGTACTCAGGAGGTTGAGGTGAAAAGATTGCCTGAGCCCAGGAAGTTGAGGCTGTGGTGAGCTGTGATCATGCCACTGCATTCCAGCCTGGGCAACAGTGAGAGACCTGACTCAAAAAAATAAAAAAAAAGAAATACATCAATGGAAAATTCATTAAGCTGGGAAATAATGGCCCGTCTGAAGCTCTGTTCCTTCATTTCTGTACATTGTATTGTAAAACTCACTTCTTACAAGTGAGTCATGAGAGGGAGGAAATGTTAGCACTGGCAGAGAACTGGTCATGATTAGTGATAATACCTCGTATTTATATATCATTGTTAGTTTACAAGGCACTTTCACAGATCTTATCTTATTTGACCTTCCAACTTGCTATGAGCTTGTCAGAAGAGGAATTATTATTTCCATTATGCAGATGAAGAAGTTGAGACTCAGAGAGTCTGTGACATGCCCCAGGCTACCAAATTATTTCCTACCAAGCTCACATTTCCAGGAGCCCCTGTGCAGGGCCTCCTCTTGGCCCACTGAGATCAGCATGCTGAAAGAAGTTACTGTCTGCAACAACTCCCAATTACAGTCCCTCCCTTTTACTCCACTTAGCGTATCAGAATGCAAATGAACAGACTTGATCATGGGGACAAATTTGAGTCTTCTCAAATTTCACTTCTAAAATATAAACTATTCATGAATTTTATGACCTCAGCTATTAACAGCAAGAAATTACTTGTGAAACATCCTGCTCAGTGGTTAAAAACAGCAACACAGACAGAAATTGAACCAAGTATGTGTAGGAGGTCAGTATTATGACAGAGGCAGTATTACAAATCAATGGGGAAAGAATGAGCTATGTGATATATTTTCTTAATATATGTAGAAAAATTAAATTAGAACCACACATACCATATATACAAAAAATAAAGAGACTTTATTATGATGAGCCTAATTATGAGAGGTAAAATTCAATCCAGTAGAGGACAAAAATGTAAAAGGACAACTCTGTTGCCCCTAAACTTCCTAAGTGTTAACCATTAAGGGAGCAACCAGCAGACTTGCCCCCATCTAGATTAAAGATTTCTGTCCAGTAAAAGACAAACAGACAAGGGACAGATTGACAGAGATTCATTGCAACATGCATAACTGACAAAGGACTTGCAATCTTGATAGAATGAACAAGGGAAGCCACAAGTCATCAAGAAGAAAAAAAAGAACTCACAATACAAAAATGAGCCGATGTTATGAACAGGCAATTATTAGAAAAGGAAACACAGATGACTAGTATTGTAGCAGGAAAAATAGAGAGATCGTGACACCGAGACTACTATAAGAAGTGGCACTTTATTACGCTGGCTATCACTAGCTCAGCGAGCTGAGAATTTCATGCATCCAAATCAAGCTCGAGCACCCCAGAACAGGAGACGTGGGGTCTTATACCCTCATTTAGGTAAGGGAGAGGGGTCGTGTTGAGTGATTACATACTTCCTTTGGAATCTTACAAGGTTGTACTTAGCAAAATCAGATTTTTCAAAGAACAAATGGTTTCCAGGAACTGCAGGATTGTAAACCTCAGAAGGGGGACTTTAGATAAGACTCTTTTCCATTTCCATGAAATAGCCAGTCTCTGGGCCATCTGGCCTTTCTTAAACAAAACCTGCCTGACACCAGGCGGGACTTTAAAGTTGCAACTTGTCTTTCAAAGGGAAATACCTTTAACTGCTATCAACCTTTCCTTCTTGCCACTGGGCTAGTGGCAGCCCAGGTGAGGCCAACTGCTGATCCCGAATCAGCCACATGTGTTTCTGTGTTTATTCACTCAATCACACAAGAAACATATTTGAGCATATGCCGCCTCCTGCCACAGTATGTGTAGGAGGAGACAGCCTGGATCACTAGTTAGCCAGAGAAATGAAAAATAAAATACCAATTAGATGCTAGTTTACACTTATCAGATCCATGAGAATTCAGAAGTCTGATCATAGCAAGGGCTGGACCAGAAGCCCTTGGCTCTGATAATGGGCATGCACTCCAGCACAGTTCTAACAATAGTAGTAATCCCTGAAGTCAAGAGGGAAGCAGAAATCAGGACAGAACAGTAGGTGCACTGAGTTAGGTCTCAGTATCCCCGACCTGCTGCTAGGTGTTCTCCACCTCAGCCTTCAGCCTTTGGATCACGCAGTTCAGCTGGCTAAGCTCATCCTTGCTTCTACAGAGGTCCTTATCCTACCGGGTCACTATGGTCTTCATCTCCCAGCACTGCGGATTGAGAGGAAAACATGCGGGAACTAACTGGAGGTGTCATGGGATGTCTCAGCAGAGAGTCTGCTGTCCTCCTCCCAGATCAGTCAGCTCACCATCTGCAGGGCTCCATCTCTGGCCCTATTCTGCCAGGGACTTCAACCTTAGTCCCTCTAGAGTGAGCACAGGGGTAGGCAGCTCCAGGCTCCTGGCTGCCCTCTTGCTCAGTGGGGCAGCCCAGCCTTCCAGTCTACCTTGGTTTGGTACCCAGGCCTCAGCCTTGGCATCTGGCGATATCATCGTACTGAGCCTTGATCTCAGCCACAACCAAATCCATGTTGAGCTCCCGGCTGTTGTCCATCTTCACCACCACTAAGGTATCAGAGATGTGTGACCCAAGAGGTGGATTTCCTGTAGGAGACAGCAGTCTTTGTCCTCTGCCCCAAATTCCCCTCTGATCCAATTTCCCAGGCCATCCAAAAAAACAGTCCCAACTCTGAAGAGAAATTGGGAAACCACCAGCAAGTTGGGAAAATTGAACAAGTGTAACTTTAAGAGGAAAAGGCAAGAATTAGGGTCATGGCCTCAAGGGAATACGTGGAATGGCACTAATGCCAGGATTTATATGCATGCAGACAAAGTGGTTTCCTCTACCTTAGGGCCTGAACAATCCAGATGAACTGTAGCTATCTGTATAAGTCCCATCAACCAGAAAATGGCCAGAGTTAGAGCCTGGATTTTCCATCTGCCTTTTTAAGCCAGCTGATTTAATAAATTAGTTATAAAATCTCCACAGTATAATGATGTATAGACAGCGAATTAGTCCCATTCTTTCAAATCATCTTAAAGGAAGGGCATCACCCACTTCCATTTTGTTTTTGTTTGTTTTTGGAGTGCAGGGGCACAATCACAGCTCACTGCAGCCTCGACCTCCTGGACTCAAGCAATCTTTCCACCTCAGCTACAAGGGAGGCTAAGACTACAGGCACACACCACCATGCCCAGCTAATTTTTTTGTTTTTTGTAGAGACGAGGTCTTGCTATGTTGCCCATACTGGTCTTGAACTCTTGGGCTCAAACGATCCTCCTGCCTTGGCCTCCCTAAATGCTGGGATTACAGGCATGAACCACCATATGCCCAGCCTCCACTTTCATCTTGAAAGAAAGCTTGAACAAGATTAAAAAAATAATACCCTTCGGGGAAGATGATCTTTTCCTAGGAGAGTAAGGAATAAACAACTTTCCCTAGAACCCAGGAACAAGGACAAGTCATGTCCCAAGAAGACCCTTTCCCTCCTCCTCCCTCACAGGCACTGCCAGAGATTTACCTCCTCATAGAGCAACCACAGGAAGACAGTCTCCTCCCTCAGTGGCTCCATGTTGGCCTCCGTGTGCAGATAGGCACAGTCTACATACTGGTAGAGACAGGCGGGATAGGGTAGGGAGCAAACTCAGTCCCTGTCACGCCCCTGAACCTCTGACCTCCACAGCAGGCCCTGAGGCCACCTTCTGGCCCACCTCTCTGCCTCTGGCCTACCTTACCCAGCCACCCTGCACCTGCAACTCTAACCTGGACCTCTCATCACCACCTTCAGTGCCGCTCTGGGAGGGACAGGGCCTTTGTTGCCTGCCAGTAACATTACCTCCCTCACGTCGTGAGACTGCTCAGGAAAGGCAGTGGAGAGAAAGCTGACCCCCTCCAGGACAGAGGACTTTGCTGAAGAAGAAAGCTTGGCATCACGGCCCAGATTGTCAGGCTGTTGTCCTTGGCCAAACACCCACAGAGCACAAGCAGGTAGAAGTCAACACCACCTCTCCCCAGGTCATCCTCAGGGTCGGGTCGGGCAACATCTGACATCCAATTGCTGACTCTCCTGCCTGAGATCAAGGTCGTGCTTCGATTGGCAGATTACTCACCAGTTTTCTCTCCATGCTGTGGTTACTCAAATTAAGGTGACTGGTAAGCGCGTATTTGTTAAAGAACACTTGCATGCACTTACCAATTTCAGACTAACTGGAAATCACTAGCAGTTGTTTCCTTGTCATCGTGTCCCACTGCAGGAAATAATGGTGACACTCATGCAATCCCACTGGTAATGTCCACATGCGACTGAAACATATTTAAAAGTGAACATTTCAACCAATCTGGTCGTTTACAAAAAGCTAAGTACCTGCACGATGTATGTGTGTGTGTGTGTGTGTGTGTGTGTGTGTGTGGTTTACTGAGCTTCCATTGGCACAGTCTGGGTTTCTGCATGGGACCTCAATGGCTTCTGCAGCCAAACCAACCCACCTTCACATCCCACAGGTCTCGAGTGCCTTGTCACCAACAATAGGACTGATGGGGACACACAACAAGTTGCCCCGTAGCGGAGCATCTGGTGTCCGGGATGTGTCCATCCCCCATGTGGGAAGAGTCACTCACCTTTTTCAGTACCACGCACTCATCTCAGCCATGGCCCTGAAGGTTGGCTCCTCCTCATACCTGAGGACAGACAACCCAGGTGAAAAGACCTCCAAGATTGCAGGCCCCGGGGAGCCAGTCAGAACCAGGTGTGCAAAACTCCCCGGTTTTCCCCCTGCTTTCTCTGTGCCTTTGGAGAAGAGGCATGACCTCTCTGGACTTCTTCTATTCCCCAGCCACATAGAACCCATACAAAGGGCACTGGACATGGAAACCAAGTCCCAGGTATCTGGTCCCGGCTTAGACTAAAATCACTGCAAAACCTGGAGCAAGTCATTTAATTTCTCTGCCCCTTGGGTCAAATTCACTGTTGTGCAGTGAGGTGCTCAGTAAATATTTGTGGGGCAAGTGAAAGTCAGACAGATGTTCCCAGGAGTCCTTCAGTTCTAAAACGGTGGAAAACATAAAGCCCCATAGAGCCACGCCTAGGAGGTTCCTCTCCCTGTCCCCAGGATCCAAGGACTTGGATTCCTGGAAGCAACCCCTTGTTCAGATCATTTCCCCAAGCCTCATCACCAGCCCAGCCCCATCCCCTTGCCAGTGAGACCTTATCCTAGGAGCAGCCCTGCCCAGGAAGACCCGAGTTCCCAGAGCACAGCTTTCACAGCTTTCTAATTGTAGGGTCATGCAGCCTGGAATAAACTCAGCTTTATAATTACCAGCACACACACCCCCAGAAGAGGGGACAGACCTTGACCCCTGCACACCGAGAATCGTGTCTACATTTTCTTCCCCCCAGAGGAAGTCCCACTGCTGGTTCCATTGGATGGTAAACCTGATCTTCCAAGAATCCCAAGGAGGGTTAGAATGGCCGGGACTGATTAGCTCAAAACCACCCTTCACTCTATGTCCACAGGGAAGAGTGGGCCAGCCAATAATGACTATGAGTTTAGATTAGGTGATGGGCACACTAAGCAATTTGAAGAACGGATGGTCTACACTGGTGTTTGAATCGTGGAGCCTTGCAGAACTATTTATCTGCAGAGTAGATGACGTAGTAATCCCAGGTCATCAGACGCTCTGAGTGGCATCAGCCAGGTCACCCTCGAGACCCATCAGCAGGCCCTTCCAGTGCACCCATCCCGGCGTTGACAGCTCCTGGTCCTGCCCTCCAGCCCTGCTGGTCTTGCTTCCCCTGACTCAGTTGTCACTCTCTCTTCATCCTTGTGTCAGTCTGTGCCCTGGATGTGTGTCCCCTCCCTCTAAATCTTTCCCCAATCCCCAGGATGAGGCTGGGAGCTGAGGCAGGACCAACCCAGCAGACTGATAAGCAGAACCTTCTGACCACTAACTGGGTGACTCTGACCTTCCACAGTCTCCACCCCTGGAGGAGGGGTGTGGCCTCTGCCAAAACCCACTCCTCTCCCTAGAACCACCCCTGCCTGTCCTGCCCACTTCTTGTAGCCTTTCAGCACCTCTTGCATGTGGTTGGGCTCCAAGGCCAGCCTCCCTCTGTTGGCCTCCACACACTCGGCCTCTCACCACAGTGTCTCGATGTAGCCCTCAAACAGCACTTCCAGGTTGCTCTCACAGCACTGGCCGTTTTGGTAGAATTGCCACTTGGTCTCCAGCAGCTTGGTCTGCTGCTCCAGTGCCGGAGTCCAGCTCCAGCAGAGTCCAGAGGTTCCCAAAGGTGGGGACGACATCAGCGCTGAGAGAGTGAGACTTGGACAACTGTTCAGATTTGAGCAGATGCCAGTTATTGCAAGTTAGCAGTGAGCTTATATTCCTCTCTACAAGGAAATAATTTCTGCAAGTTATCATTATAAGCAAGTTAAAATCATCATAACAAAACAAATCACAACAAATTACATGAATTTTTTGTGATGTTAAAACGCTTAAGGGAAAGTTTAAGTATTCTTTGGCTAATGTCTCTAAGGGTGGAGACTATCTCCATCCCAAACCAACGCCATTCCAAACAACGATGTTATCTTGAAGTAAAAGCAGTCCCCGCCATCCATTAATATAAGACCTTTAAATTACGAGCTTAAAAACTCATATAAAATCATAAAACTTCTCATTAAATAATTTTAAAACAAAACTTATATCCCAAATGAACTAATACATATTTTGATCTTTCTAACAATTCTTAACTTCCTTATTCAAATTATCCAGGGAAACAAGTTTTTCCATAATAAAGTCTCTGGGGGGCAGAACAACAGTTTCTGGCACAAGGCTTTGGAGCAGTCTTGGTGTGTAGTACTTCCATCTGTGTGGAAGAATGTGCACCTGGAGACCCTCCCAAAGCACCTCACACAGGGGTTCCTTTTTTTTATGGACGAGGAGTTTCTTTTTCAAGGCCTTCTGCTCTTTCAAGCCCTTGGTAGTTTCCTCTTTGTTCGAATTCCTTCATTGTCTTTCTATTTGGAACATCTTATTCCTAAGGAGAACAGCTTAGAAGAAACTTTTAGTGATGTTATTCAGGCCTAAAGGTAGTCTCGGTTGTTAGATAAAATCTGTTTCACTTACTTAAATTCTATATCTAAACCTTACAACTTCTTATATACTAAAACTTTAATATGTATCCCAAACCCTAAGAAACAAACTTATAAATCACCTACATATACCTTAATATAAACTTTCACTTACACTTCAATCTTATGCCTACGATTATAAACTTATACTTATAGAAACTTATGTCTAAACACCATAGCACAACTACAAGTAATAAGTAAAAATATTCAAAACAATTCTTTGCTTAAACAAAATCAGAAACCTCTTTCTACCTGGTATGAGTTACAAATCCTAACCCTAAAAGCAAGACCTGTGACCCACGACCAAGCGAAAGAAAGCCCCTTTTGACGTGCCTCAGAGTTTAACCATCACATGGGCAAAAAGGGAAAGGTCAAACAAAGTAGTGGGAAGTGGGAAAAGTTAACAATGGTGTTCTAAAGTTAGTTGTGTGAGCTTTGCTTTCGCTGGTATTCTTCATGCTTAGCTAAGCACATGTCTTCTTGGGGTGAGGGTGGAGGGAATGGTGCACAGCCCCCAGACTCGCAGTGCGAGCCCAGGGTCCTCAGTCTGCCAGGACTATGTCCCTCAGGCTGACCTCCAAGGCTAGCTTCCAACACTCCAGGAAGCACACCTGCAGAGGACGGGGAGGATGGAGACTCAGGTGGAGCCTGGGGAGGTAGTTGGTCCCCCAGGCTCCCTCTGCCTTTGCGGATGGCCCCTGCCCTGCAAAAAGCAGCCTGTGACCTTCTCCAAATCCCTGAAAAAGCTTGAAAGTGCAGGTCACAAGTTGTCCCCAAGTAACTTCCCACCACCCATGTCTGCCTCCCAGAAAGTAAGCATGACTGACAGCCACTTGTTTGTTCTACACAGAATGAAACAACATCTGATCCTGCAGAAATATTTCAGACTATGTATGGGAGGCCAAGTAATGACCACCCCAGAGATGTCCACGCCCTTAACGCTGGAACTTGCAAATGTGTTATGTGACAGGGCCAAGGGCCTCTTGCAGAAGGAATGAAGATTGTGGACCTGAAGATTGGGAGATTATCCTAAATGATCAAGATGGGCTCACGGTAGTCACATGGACCCTCCAAAATGGGAGAAGAAGACAGAAGAGTGAAAGGAGACTCTCAGAAGGAGGCAGGAGAGAGATGTGAAACATCTGACCCACTTTGACCCACTATTACTGGCTTTGAAGATGGAGAAAGAGGGGCCATGAGCCAAGGAATGTGGACGGCCTTTAAAAGCTGAGAACAATCCCCAGGAGTCAGCCAGTAAGGGGACAAGGACCTCAGTCCTACAGTCACAAGGAACTCAATTCTGCCAAAAGGCTGAATGTCCCCAGAAACTGATACTCCTCTGAGACCTCCAGAAAGAAAAGCTGCCCTGCCAACACCGATGCCAGCCTCGTGAGATAGTACGCTTGTGTTGTTCTAGGTTTGTGGGTATTTGTACGGCAGCAATTTTAAAATACCCCTACGTGAGTCGAGACTCTGATCCTGGGGAACTAGAGTCCAGGAGGGGAGACCCCAGGCCAGGAATTAGGATGAATCTCACTGCCTCACTCTGTTGCCAGCCAGGCCCCTTCACCTCATTGTCTCTGGGCCGCATTGTACACTGAGGCAGGAGTAATACACCCACAGTAGTCTACCGGCAGCTCCCAGCCCCTCGCAGGCCCACAGACATGTGGTATGTGACCTACACACCGCTTCATAGAGACCTGGCTCGCTGCCAACATTTAATAACTGAGTGATTTCAGGCAGGAATCTCTGGCTCTCTCTGACCTTCCTGACAAACCAGGAGCAATCACCAAGCTAGGCCCAGGGCTGGAGTAAGTGGCTGCTGCCACACCCCCAGGTGGGCACGCCTCTGAGGTTGGCTTCACTCACCTGATCTGTCAGCCCCCATTAAAGTCTGCAGTTAGCAATCCTAAAGCAGGTGATGTCCTCCCAAACCCTAAACTCCTGGGAGGACCGGCCTGCCGCAAAGAACCCTCCACTCTGACTGCCCGTACTGGTGGGAAAAGGAACCAAAACCCTGTTACCCAAAAGGCATCAGCCTTGAGTTTCAACACAAAGGCCCGGGATGTGGGGCAGCCCCTGGCTCGCTGCTCTGCAGGACTAAACCCCTCACACTGCAGTTGCCAGCCTGGAGCTCAGCGCAGTGTGGAACCTGCAGAAAGGACACTGGAGGGAAGTGGGTAGCCCTCAGTTTCCCCAGGACAGGGGAAAACCAGCCCAGTACAGTGCGCGAGTCTCTCTTCCCAGGCCCAGAACTGACACCTCTCAACAGGGAGAGCATTGTCCGTGGGTGCTTCCCAGCAAGCCAGGGGCAAAGATCCCTCTGCATCTGCATGCTCAGGGCCTTCTGTGCTTCTGAGCAAGTCAGTAAAAGATGACCCCTCCAGGGATTTCCAGCCCCCGCCAGGCACACAGTCCAGAGAGCGCAGCCCGGGCTCAGCGTCAACCTCCTTACTCCCCCCACGCTGGTAGGTGTCCTTGTGCAATGCGTGGTCTGCAACACTCTACGGTCAGTAGAGTCACTGATGCCTCGGACGCCCCCACCTCTGTGTGCAAATCTGCCCATTTCCCATGGTGGTGCCGGTCTGAGAGCAGAGCTCCTCCCACCATCACCCCAGGGCACGTCTTCTGACTAGCCTCTAGATGTAGACACACTCAGCATTCAGCCCAGCCTTTCCTCCCTTGGACTTTGGTGGCTGTCCTCCCCCACAGGTGAGCGCCCAGAGAAGGCATCATTATGTCCATGGAAACCAAAGCTATATTCTTCCCCGGGAGAGCTCAGCCTGCAGCATCAGAAAGGGCAATTCGACAATCTCTTCCTGGACCATCCTTCCCTTTAACCTGCATACATGCTGGGGGTGGAAGGTTCTTTGGGTGGAAGTTCTAAGGATTCACAGCCTTCTTACAACGTCCCCACCTGGATGGAGCCCCGAGTCTCTCTTCATCCCAGCTTCCCCTCCGTGCCAGGCATGGCAGCATCTCTAAGGGGAGGTCAGACAACACCTGAGCAGAGTTGCCCACCCCACCCACACCTCCTCCTGTGTGCTGGAATCCAGAGGGCCCCAGACACACACCCGGTGCTTGCTGGGCTGTGAGCAGCAGGGAACCCTCCTGTTCTGCCTTCTGGTTTCACATCCATTTGTTGCATTCGACTCTCACTGCAATGTCTGAAAACCAAGATCCTGGTTCAGCCACACTCTCAAGGCCACACGCTTGTCAGCTGCAGGAGGATCTGCACCCAGCCAGTCATCGGGTCCCAAGTCCCTCTCCCCTTCCAGAATCACAGCCCCAGGGAGCCGCACACGACCCACCTTGTGGAGGAAGGCGGCAAATTTGTTGATGAGACACTCGATCGGCTCCTTCTCCTCGTACCTGATGTGCACTGCATGTCAAGGTTGATCTCCAGGCTGAGGGGTGTGAGGAGGCTCTCATTGACCATCGCAGTCGTGATGCAGGGGGGCTGGGCCTGCAAAGGCCCCCAGCTCGATAGTCAATGCTCACCACAATCTGTGCGGAGTCCACTGTACACAGGTTCCGACTGCCAAAGCCCCAGAGGTGCCCAGTCCCCCTGAACTACCCCCCGCAACGGGTCCTGGCACTGACACAGCCAGGCCCCAGACTTGGGCATGACAGTGGAGCAGAAGATGAAGTTCCTGACCCCAAAGCTGGAGCTGGCATGGTCGGAGTAGTTCATCATGCCTCGGCTTGGCAGGACAGTCCCCAGGACTGTGGACAGGACTGAAGGATGACACGGTCTCACACCAGAGACCTGTTATTGCTCCTGCCTTTCATCGGCAGAGGACAGGCCTCCTGACAACATAAAAGGCAGAAGAAAGTCATTAACACCATTTACAAGCATGGGAATCTCCCGCTAGGCAGATGGAGAGGAAGGCTGAGACCTGTCTCTCTTAATAAGCACATCGAGGAGGCCTTGCCACCCATAAATCCGCCTCTGCCTTTCCACCCTCGCAGGCCTAGGCATATCTATCAAGCCCCTAATTCCCCTCCAACCCTGTGCATGGATCAGGGACCATTAGCCCACTGAGGCAAGTCAAGGCTTGGGCCAGGACATTCCTGAGACTCCAAGGGCCTGATGTCCCACAGATATCCCACGGCCCCATTCTTTGGGGGGAGCACATGTGGAGTGAAGGCCTTGACCTTTCCCTGTGACTACCCTTGGCCCTTTCTGTCTTTTTTTTTTTTTTTTGAGTTGGAGTCTCAGTCTGTCGCCCAGACTGGAGTGCAGTGGCCGCTCCCGGCCACCACAGCCTCGACCTTCTGGGCTCCTGCGATCCTTCCGCCTCAGCCTTCCAATTAGCTGGAACTACAGGCACGCGCTACCACGTACGGCTAGTTTTTGATTTATTGTAGAGATGAGGTCTCGCCAAGTTGCCCAGGCGGGTCTTGAACCCGTGGGCACAGGCAATCCACTCACCTCAGCCTCCCAAAGCGCAGGATTACAGGCTGAGCCACCAACCCCGGCTGCCGTTTTGTCTTGTAACATGGTCCCTGGAGTCTGTGTTGCTCCCTTGGAGGAGAAGTCACATCCAGTCACCTTTATGTCGCCCGGTCACTAGCTCCCATTCAATGTTCTAGAGCCTTTGTTGAATGGAACAGACTGGACACAGCAGAGCGTGGCTGGCATCTGGACGGCTTCCTCATCTATACTGTTTGGCCTCCGCTATGTGCCAGGCCCAGTGGTGACCTCAGGAGCTGACCTGGAGGACAGGCTGAGGTCCCACCAGAACAGGCCCTGATTCATGTGCTGAGGGAGATAAAGCTGATGGACAAAGCTTGCCCTTGAGGTACCTAGGCCTCACTGTGGAGGCCAGAGGCAGGAAGAGCCACAGCAGGAAAGGAAACAATGGCTAACTGGGTAAAGGGTTAGATGGTGTGTTCTTGGCCTCCTGAGGAAGATGGCTGGAGAGTCACAGAGGAGGCAGAACTGCAGCCAGGTTCTCGAGGGTGACAAGACCACACCTGTAATCCCAGCACTTGGGGAGGCCAAGGCAGGTAAATTGCTTGAGCCCAGGAGTTCGAGACCAGCCTGGGCAATATAGCAAGAATGCACCTCTACCAAAAAAAAAATCAAAAAATTAACTGGGCATGTTGGTGTGCATCTGTAGTCCCAGCTACTCAGGAGGCTGAGGCAGAAGGATCAGAGCCAGAGAGGTCAAAGCTGCCATGAGCCGTGATCATCATGAGTGTGCCACTGTACTCCAACCGAGGTGACAGAGTGAGACTCCAGCTCAAAAAAAAAAAAGAAAGAAAGAACAGAAGTAGTGATGCAGAGCCACAAGAAAGAGCTTTGATGCAGACTTGATCCCTAGAGAGATTACCCAGTGCGTGAAGAACTTCACAAAGACAGGGCCCTCCACCAAGGGCGGCTCACCCCTTTCTCCCACCCTGTGCTACAGGACACCTGTCACACCCAGAACAGGATGGAAAGTGCCTGCCTTTTGACAGAATGCCAGCAGCTGCCCCGACTGTGATTATGCCATACTGCCTCAGCCCCCAGTCCCTGAGTAGAGCTCTCTGTGCATGAAGACAAGAGCAAAAATAATCTTCCAGAACTCTCTCTCAAAGAAAAGAGGGCTCAAGAAAAGAGCCAACATAATAAGAGAGAATGGAGGGGGAGTCTTCCTAGTCTCTCTCTCTCTCTCTCACACACACTCACATACACACACACACACACACACACACACACACACACACTCACATACAGGCACACATCCCTTACAGGAGGAAGATACAGAGGACAGAATCTCAGTCTGTGAGCAGAAGGTAGGGCTGGATCCGGAGGAAGCAAGGTCCAGCCCAGCCCCAGGGAGCACCCACGTGAGATAGGCCTTGTGTCTGCACCTTCTGAACCGAGCTCCCAGGGGGATCCTAGATGGCTGAGGACACCTGGGGAGATACCTTGAATTCTGTGAGGAAGCAATGAACCCCAGTCATCTGTTCTCATGGCCACATGGCCGCCTCACTACTTGCAGGCCATGGAGGCATGATCTCATGCTGATCCTAACCCATGGGGAGGAGTTGAGAGTGTCCAAAGGCGAGAGGGGTCCTACCTGGTGGACACACTAAACCAGGAAGCAAAATAGAAACCGAATTCAAAACCATCGCTCTGGACGGGTCTGTCTCATGCTGGTCTCTATTTCTTTCTTTCTTCCTGTCAACCAGCATTTACTGAGCATTTACTACATGCCAGGCACCTTTCTACGAATTGGGGCTGTAACCATGAATAAAAAAGACAGAGATGTGTATTTTCATGGGTTTACATTCATGGGTGCAAGATGAACAATACACTCAATAATGAATAAATGATACACTAGTGAGAAGGTGTCAAGTGCCATAGAAATAGGAAAGGCACAGGATAAGAGAACTCAGAAGAGCTGAGAAAGAGAATGGGTACACTTTGGGCAGCATGGTGAGAGTAGGCGTCCCTGAGAAAGTGACAGTTGGGCAAAGGTTTTGAGCCAGTAAGAGGACGAGTTATGTGGGCCTAAGAGAGAGCCAGTACAGAGGCCAAGGTGGAAACAGGCCTGGCATGTTCCCACGGGAAGCAGGCAGGCCAGTGTGGTCTGTGTGGTGAGGGTGAGGGAGAGTTCCGAGTATGGGTGCTCCCGAGCAGGAGCAGAGGCTGTCCTGAGGAGGTTTGCTCCCACGCAGAATGCGGGGTGGTGCTTTGGAGGGTTTTGGCAGAGGACTGGCGTGACCTGACATGCCTCAGTGATCACCCTGATGGTTGCCTAGAGAGTAGACCGTGGGCCAGTGAAAGGAGGGGTAAGAGGCTGGGGAGTCTTGTAGCAATCCTGGAGGGATGGCAAGATGTCTGCCCGGCAGCAGTCCTTGGGAAGTGGGAGAGGTAGCCAGATTCTGTAGGCAGAATCTGAAGAAAGAGCCCACTGAGCCAGGCTCGGTGGCTCAGCCTGTAATCCCACGCTTTGGGAGGCTGAGGTGAGTGGATTGCCTGAGCCCGTGGGTTCGAGATCTGCCTGGGCAGAACTTGGCGAGACCTCATCTCTACAATAAATCAAAAAAATTAGCCAGGTGTGGTAGCGTGTACCTGTAGTCCCAGCTCCTTGGAAGACTGAGGTGGAAGGATCACCAGAGCCCAGCAGGTCAAGGCTGTGGTGGCCGGGAGCGGCCACTGCACT
>NW_007248698.1:13172-32052 GCF_000164805.1 Carlito syrichta | reverse complement strand
GCAGAGACTGAGGTGGAAGGATCACCAGAGCCCAGCAGGTCAAGGCTGTGGTGGCCGGGAGCGGCCACTGCACTCCAGTCTGAGCAACAGAGTGAGACTCCAACTCAAAAAAAAAAAAAAAAAGAGCCCACTGGATTGCTTGGCAGATCGCATTTCAGATATGAGAGAAGGTGAGCAGTCAAGGACACCTCTATACATCCTTGTGGTTTAAACCTGTCTCTGCAGCAAAGAAAAGTAAAAGGGCATGGTGGCTCACGCCTGTGGGCACAGTGACTCAGCACTTTGGGAGGCCAAGGAGGAAGGATTGCTTGAGCCTAAAAGTTCAAGACCAGCCTGGGCAACATAGTGAGACCTCATCTCTTAAAAAAAAAAAAAAGAAAAGAAAAGAAAAAGAAAAAATTAGCCAGGTAGTGGTGGTGCTTGCCTGTAGTCCCAGTGACTCAGGAGACTGAGGCAGAAGGATCACCTGAGCCCAGGAGGTCAAGGCTGCAGTGAGCTGTGATCATGCCACTGCACTCCAGCCTGGGTGACAGAGTGAGATCCTGACTCAAAAAAAAAAAAAAAAAAAAAAGGAAAAAAAAAAAAAAAAAAAAAAAAAGGAAAAGAAGAGAAAAAAAGAGAAAAGAAAAGCACAGTAGCACAGTATCTGCCAAGGTGAGTCCCCAAATGCTGGTCTTGGGTCTGCTGACTCATGCAATCTGGCTTAAGCCACCTACTCTCTCTGGTCCCCAGGGTTTCAAACCATACATGCAAAAAATGAGACCAGATGACTTCCAACATTTCCTAAGGAAGCCATGCAGTTGCCTTATTTGTTGGAAATCCATTAGCGTCACATTTGTACATGTTCTCTTCTCAGGCTTGAAAATCAGAAGATCCAGAGTACCATATGTTCTCACTCATAAGCAAAACTTGAACAATTACAATACTATAAGAAAGAGAAGCCGGGCTTGGTGGCTCAGCCTGTAATCCCGCGCCTTTGCGAGGCTGAGGTGAGTGGATTGCCTGAGCCCGCGGGTTCGAGACTCACCTGGGTAGCGAGACCTCATCTCAACAATAAAATCGCAAAATCAGTGGGGCGTGGTAGCGCATGCCTGTAATTCCGGCTACTTGGAAGGCTGAGGTGGAAGGATCGCTGGAGCCCAGCAGGTCGAGGCTGCGGTGGCCGGGAGCGGCCACTGCACTCCAGTCTGGGCGACAGAATGAGACTCCAACTCAAAAAAAAAAAGAAAGAGATTGGCAGCTGTGGGAAACTGTCAGGGGAGGGGGATGAGATTGGCAGTTGAGGGAAACTGCTAGGGGAGGCAGGGACACACCTCATCAGCAAGGGTACCTGCATAATCAATGTTCATATACCTAAGCCTGAATTGTACCCCATATCTTTATAATAAAAAAATCAGAAGATCATCATCTATCCAACCTCAGGGCCTCCCTCTTTTTCCCTAAAAACCAAGTTTCCCTTTTTGCTTTGTTTATTTGTTTGCTTGTGTGTGTGTGTGTGTGTTTAATCCAGTTTATTGAGGTATGTCTGTCATGCAAAAGGTATGCAAATTTAGTATAGATAACTTGATAAGTTTAGAAATAAGTTTATAAACTAGTGAAACGATCACCATAATCTATGCTGCAAATCTGTCCATCACCTCCAAAAATTCCCTCTCTCCCCCTTTATTTATTATTATTACCATCACCGTTATTATATGGTAAGAGCACTTAACATAAGATCTACCCTCTAGAAAATGTTTGAGTACACAATACAATGTTGATAACTACATGCACTGTACTGTACAGTGGGTTTCTAGGATTTATTCATCTTGTATAACTGAAACTTCATTTAGTTATGAAAGTCTATTTTTAGCTGATAACTTTAATTGCAAGCAAAAACCCTACTCATACCCCCTCCCCAACACTTTGTGATTGATGTCAGAGTTTTCTTTTTTCCCTTGTGTATCCACTAGCCGATTTTTGTGGTCACAGTTATTCCTTCTACTTTTGTCTTTCAACTTTCATACTAGGGTTAAAAGAGATTTACACACTACCAATACAGTATTACATTATGCAGTATTTGTCTATATTTTTATCCTTGTCAGTGGGATTTATATTTTCCTATGCTTTCATGCAGCTGTTTAGTATCCTTTTGTTTCAACCTGAAGAACTCCCCTGAGCACTTCCTGTTTTGTTTTGTTTTTTTCTTTTGAGTTGTAGTCTCACTCTGTCACCCAGGCTGGAGTGCAATAGCATGCTCACGGCCACCCCAGCGTCGACCTGCTGGGCGTAGGCGATCCTTCCAAGTAACCAGAACTACAGGCATGCGCTACCACGCCTGACTAATTTTTTATTTATTGTAGAGATGAGGTCTCGCCAAGTTCCCTGGGCTGGTCTCGAACCCACAGGCTCGGGCAATCTACTTGCCTCGGCCTCCAAAGTGCTGGAATTACAGGCTGAGTCACAGAGCCCAGCCCCTTGAGCACTTCTTGTATGGCAGGGCTCATGGTGACAAACTTCCTCAACTTTTGTTCCTCTGGGAAACTCCTTATTTTTAAAAGACAGTTTTGTGGGTATAGTACTCTTGGTTGGTGGGTTTTGTTGTTGTTGCTGTTATGTTATTTTCCACACTTTGAATACATTAGCCCACTCTTTCCTGGCATGCAAAGTTTCTGCTGAGAAATCTGCTGATAGACTTGTATGTTGGGGAGGGAGAGTTCCCTTGAATGTGATAAGTCATTTTTCTCTTACTCCTTTCAAAATTCTCTTTTTGTCTTTGACTTCTAGCAATTTAATTACAATGTGTCATAGTATAAACCTCTCTAGGTTCAACCTATTTAGGGTCATTTGGGCTTCATAAATCTGGATGTCCATTTTCCTCCCCACATTTGGGGAATTTTCAGTCATCATTTCTTTAAGTAAACCTTTTGTACATTTCTATTTCTCTTTTCCTTCTAAAACTCCCATGATGCATATATTGGTTTGCTTATGATGTCCTATACATTTAACAGCCATCTTCACTCTTTTTCTTTCTTTTTCTTTTTTGTTCCTCTGGCTGATATCAAATGGCCTGTCTTTGAAAAGCTTGTGGATTTTCTGTTGAGTCTGCTGTTGAAGCTCTCTGTGGGATGGGAGAGAGGTTCGAAAACCCAGAGCAAATGAGAGCTCTGAACTAGGACAAGAGGGGCAGGGCACAACTATACCAGAGGCAGGTAAGAGCAGAAGTAGGGTTTCTGGGTGTGGAGTCATCAGAATAGAGGGTGTGTGACCAGGCTGAAGAAGAAGGAGACCTAGGGGAGCATGTTTTAGATCAGTCACTGTTGAACTTCTTATTTGTTCGTGTATTGTTTTTCTAATTTTGTTTAGTTGTGTACCTGTGTTCTCTTGTAATTCACTGAACTTCTTTAAAACAATTATTTTGAATTCCTTATCAGGCAGCTCATAGACCTCCACTTTGTTAGTGTCAGTTACTAAAGCTTTATTTTGTTCCTTTAGTAGCATCGTGTTTTCCTGATCTGCCATTCTCCTGTAGCCCTGCTTTGGTCTGTGCATTGAAGAAGCAGCCACCTGCTTTACAGACTGGCTTTGTCGGGGAAAACCCTTCATCAGTCAGCCCCGTCAGAGATCTGTGCCAGGGTCTGTGGAAGGGTGTGCCCAGGTCTAGGGTCTTCCCTGTATATAGTAAAGGTCCATTAAAACATCAATTTCCTCAATAGCTCAGGGTCACAGGGACCACAGTGCAGCCCCATGGATTCTCAGAGACCACCTTCCTTTTATGGACAAGGAAATAGCTCAGAAAGAGGGAGCTTGGTTGTCTTGAGCTGCACAGCCAGCTCAAGGTCAAGATGGGCCAGAAACTTGGGTTTCACCCAAGTTTCTGCTGTGAGGTCAGTACGCTCTGCTTGCTGTTGCTGTCTCGTTTTTGCACTAGTTAGTAGAACAGTGACAGTGGTGCAGCATGTCACTGGTTATGACATTTCACATCCGACTTGCACCATGACCCCGAGTTGGTGCTGCGAGCCAGAGACAGTAAAATGTACAGAATAATTTGTAACTACACTAAAGGACCCCATGGTTTGTGCTATTTTCAGGGTGACAGGGACCACAGGGACTGGAGATACCTGTGGGACCCCAAGGTGGAGCTAACAGTAAAAGTTACCATGTATTGAGCATGCAGCACGCGTCACTCAACTGTATTAAAGACACTGCATGGGTCTCTCATTCATCCTCTCAACCAGCTCAGGCAGGGCTGTGGTCAGCATGTCTTGATTTTTTTTTTTTTTGAGTTGGAGTTTCACTTTGTCATTTAGGGTGGAGTGCGGTGGCATGACCCCGGCCACCGCAGACTTGACCTGTTGGGCTACAGCGATCCTTCCGCCTCAGCCTTCCAAGTAGCTGGAACTACAGGCACGTGCTACCATGCCTGGCTAATTGTTTTTATTTATTGTAGAGACAAGGCCTCACCAAGTTGCCCGGGTGGGTCTCGAACCCGCGGGCTCAGGCAATCCACTTGACTCGGCCTCCCAAAGTGCTGGCAGTACAGGCTGAGCTACTGAGCCCGGCCGAAATCCCTGCTTCTAAGATACTTTCAAACTGAGTGAGATTGACCAAGATGGGAGAGAGGATAGAAAGCTCAGGGCAAATGAGAGCTCTGACCCTGGACAAGAGGGGCAGGGTGCAACTACACCAGACGCAGGTAAGAGCAGAAGCAGGGTTTCTGGGTGTACAGTTATCAGAAGAGAGTGTGTGTGGCCAGGCTGAAGAAGGAGGAGACCCAGGGAGCATATTTGAGTGTCTTGAGTCTGACAGGGAAGGGAGACACCAGCTCTTCTAATTTCTAGGGTGGAGTAACCCTAAGAAACTATTGAGGTACATGGACCTTACACTAGGATACTCACTTTGGCCCTGTGTGAGGAATGGGAGACCAAGTGAATTTTTCCTGTGGGCCCAGATTTGTAGCCAAGGCCAAAGCTGGGCACAAGAGGTTGTTAGTGACCTCCATTCTAACAGAGCTGCACACTGAACCCAGTTACTACCTCTCAAAGTCACAGGCCCAAAAGGCCACCTTGGAAGACAGCTGAGATGGAAGGGTCACCAGCAACATGAAGGCAAGATGTGGCCAAAAGTTCCAAGGCAGCACCAGCGCAGAGGACCTCGTGGGAATCAACCTGGAACAATGGGCTTGTGAGGCCACCACCCAAAGCCAAAGGCAGCCTCTGGGCCTGCTGCCCCCAAAAGTTGTCACCTAGGCAGAGCCCTGCTTGACAGTCTCTTCCCCGACTCAATACATGTTGAAAATCTCAGAAGAGGAGGGTGAAAGTGTATGTAGAGAGAACCCCACACGCCAAGCTGCGAGAGCCAGGAATGGGCTAGCCTAGTCATGTAGCAGGGGTGGCTCAGTGGTGGAGAATGAGAAATGGCTAGCCTGGGCATGTGGCAGGGCAGCTCAGCAGTGGGAAATGAGAAGGGGCTAGCCTGGGCATGTAGCGGGTGGGGGGCGACTCAGCAGTTGGAAATGAGAAGGAGCTAACCTGGGCATGTGGCGGTGGGGGAACAGCTTAGTGGTAAGGAATGAGAAGGGCTAGCCTGGGCACGTGGCAGGGGGCAGCTCAGCAGTGGGGAATGAAAAGGGGCTTGTACAGACGTTTAAACTGAAATCTTAGCATGAACTTAGGATGTCTTAAATTCTGGAAGAAGATGATGCCAGCAATCAAGAGTGTTTGCAAATTATGGAACCCAGGTCACTCTGGCAGTTACTAGGTCCCAACATCTGTGTCATTCACACTGCAGTCCAGGCAGGGCTCAGCAGGGACTGCTCGTTTCTCTGTTTTAAGTGAGACACGGTCTCGGGCAGCGCCCGCAGACTCACGGTGTCCAGAACCGCAGCCACCCTTTCCCCTGCTGCTCAGATCCCATGAGAGGAAGATGACCAGCCTGAGCCCCTCACTGCTGCTGGAGGATGCTGCTGGCCAAGACAGCACCCAGAGAACCTGCCCTGTGAGGGACCGAGGAGAACAGGCTGGGTGTGTGTCTGGGGGTGGGCGGGGCACAGAGTGTGAGGGGCAGAGCAAGGCTGTCGGGAGCCTGGGCTGATGCCCAAAGAGAGGGAGAGTGACCAGTGGACTCAAGGGGCAGGGGCTCGGCTTTGGACTCGACGTGAGGTTCACTCAGGCAGCCCAACCTGGCCAGAGTCTTCCTGCCCCTGGGGGAATCCAGCAGGCACGGCACAACCTGGAGGGTGGGGTGGGACACCATGTCCTCAGAGTTCCCCTCCAGCGGCTCCAAAGGCTTGCCAAGAAGGAGTGTCAGGAGACAAACAGCAAGAAAAACTCAGCCCAGAAATGCTTATATCACCCTCTGCCGTTTTCTTGCAGAGCTTACCCAGCCGCATCACACCTGCATGACATGTGCCCCATTTCAAAGATCAAAACCCTAAACTCTGCAGCTCAGGGAGGCTGGGAGTTGCCACTCTCTGCCATAGGTGCCTTGGAAAAGATATCCCGGGCAGCCTGAACTGCCACCATGTGCCCACTAGAGGGCACCCTAGCCTGGCATCAATGCCACCACCTGAGAAAGCCCTTTTCCCACAAGAATCCCTCGCAGGTTGATCAGCATGGAGTGTGGCTTCACTGGCTCTTCCCTGACTGGGATTTCCACTCTCCCAGGGGCTTCTCTGCAGGCGCTCAGTCCTCTGCAGTGCACCCTACCTTGGGCAGCCTGCAGCCACCAGTCCAGACATTAGCTTCCTAAACAGATCTTGTGGACCGGCCTTTGTTTCTCCAGCCCTTATGATGCCTTGTCAGCTTTAGCTCCAATGTTGCGCTTCCAAGATGCATCTCCCCAGGCACCGAAGGCTCAGCGCAAGACACCAAAGGCTCCTGAGCCCGACCCCAGGCTGCCCCAGGGATGCTAACCCACCTCCTTGGCTCTTACTTCTGGTTTTCTTTTAGACCTCCTGGGCAGGGGGCCGAACACAGCACTCTCTCCCGTTCTTTGCACAGTGCCCTCTTCAGTGTACAGAAGACCCCGTTCTGATGTATTCATATTCACTTTTCATTTCATCTCCCTCCTTTCCCTCTAACCACCCCCAAAAGGCACCCACTGCAATAGATAGGATGCCGTCCCCAAAGACGTATTCACCACTGCAGAGGAGGTAGAAGTGCTCTGGGCGTGTGTGTGTTTTGTTGACGTGGATGGTCTGTAACCACGTTATCGCTCTGGATCTGACCTTTTTTCACGCAACACTCTGGCTTGTAAGTACATCACCCTTGTCACATCTGCCTTCTGCACCCTGTCCTACAGTGTGCGTTGACCATCCTTTACTTATCTCTGTCCAATCCGTGGTCTCCTAGGCAGCCTTCTACTTTCTTCCACTATCCATAATGCCACAAAGAATGGTCTTGTCTTCGCGTGAGCATTGCTTTCAAATGTGGGGCTGGATTTCTCTCAGGAGTGGGATGCTTGGTCATCTGCACATAGCTACATTTTCTGAGGAACACCTGTCACTTTCCAGAACGTCTGTGCCAGCCACACTCCAACCCACAGCAAGCGAGGGTTCTCATTCTCCCACCCCTCCACATCCACCTTTCTCATCCTTGCCTCTCTGGAGGTAGAAAGATATCTCATGGATCCGACCTGCATCCTTCTAAGGACTGGGGACCGTCATCGTGTCTTCATATCCCTATCAGCACTGGTGCACTGTCTACTCAGATCCTGGGCTAGCATTCCACTGGGTTTCCAGGCTTTCAGTTGTGAATTTGTAGGAGTTCCTTACATACTTTAGATGTGACATTCCTCCCAGGCCATCAGCTACCTATGAAATTGCTTTCTAGCCGGGCTCGGTGGCTCAGCCTGCAATCCTGCGCTTTGGGAGACTGAGGTGAGTGGATTGCCTGAGCCCATAGGTTCGAGACCTGCCTGGGCAACTTGGCGAGACCTCATGTCTACAATAAATCAAAAAATTAGCCAGGCATGGTAGCGCGTGCCTGTGGTTGCAGCTACTTGGAAGTCTGAGGTTGGAGGATCGCCTGAGCCCAGCAGGGCAAGGCTGCGGTGGCCAGGAGCGTGCCCCTGCACTCCAGTCTGGGTGACAGAGTGAGACTCCAACTCATAAAAAAAAAAAAAGAAATTGCATTCTATGTAGTCTTCCACTGAACTGGAATTCTTAATTTTAATGTGGCTGTGTCAATTATTTTTTCACCTTTTGGTTTTGATTTTTAGGATTTCCTTAAGAAGTCTCTCCCAAGCCCTAAGTGACAAGGTTATCCTCTTGCATATTCTTCTGCTTACTTTTTAGCTTCCTCTTGCATATCCAGCCTTTACTTCATCTGGGGCCTGCCAGGGTATCTGATATAAACTGGTCCCTAGCTCTGCCTTTCCTGTGGTAAGCCTGTCTGTACAAATCTCACCAACTGAATAAGCGATACATTTTCCTGACAGGAAGGGGTCCTGCCGTGAGCTCACCCTTCTGTTCCGTGAGTCCATCTGCTTGTCCCTGCACACGCATTATACTTTTTACCGCTGTGGCTCCCTAGTTCCCAGACACCTTTTTGCTTTCCTTTTTCATAACTGACTTTACTATAAATGAACTTTACTCTTTCACCAAAAATTGATTTTATCAACTTCCTCAAAGCCAATCCAGCCGGAATTTTTGTTGGTTTTACATTGAACTTAAACATTAATTTAGAGAGTATCTATACCTTTAGAATGTTAGGTTAAAGTATTCCCGAATATGGTATAATTCAATTTAATCAGAATTTCATATATGCTTTTTCATGACAGAGTTTTACACTGTTCTCCCCGAATGTCTCGTGAACAATTTATACAGTCACACTGTAATTACTTCATTGTTTTTATTGCTGTTAGGAGTGGCATCTTATTTTCTATTGATTTTCTAACTGATTGTCACTGATCTAGAAAGGCTCTCTTGATTTTGTAAGTTGGCCTTGTGGCTAGCAGCACTGCTCAGCCTCTCCTGTTAGTTTTATAGTCTATCCACTGATTGTGTTGGGTTTTCTGTAGAGCTGATCCCATTGTCTGAAAATAACACCAGTTCTGCCTCTTCTCTTTCAATACCGATACATATTTCTTTTCTTGACCTGGAGTTCCAGGATGTTGCCACATGGCCTCAAGAGTGGAAGCCCTTGTCATGTCTCTCAGTCTTCATTGTCACGTGCCCAAAGTTTGTTCTTTAACTATGATGTCCCCTAAGCTCCAGCCAGTGTATCCACTGCCCTGCAAACACCCCTTTTCCTCCAAAGCCCAGCTTAAGTTTGACTTTTTTTTTTTTTTTTTACAAAGCCTCTTGTCTCCGGAGACAAGATGTCGATCGCCCATCAGTCCGTTGACAGAAAATCCGGGACTGCCTTGAAGAACTTTATCTGGACTATGTTAACTTGCTCATATTTACAAATCTACCCAACTACACAGTTGAGACCTTGAGGACAAAGTCCATGTAGTAAGCTCCTCTCCGTACCTGTGCAGGAAACAGTAGTGGAGTGCGTGCAAGTGCCACAGTCCATCAGCTCCAAGCTAGTGAGTTCAAGGCCAGAAGGCAAAGCCAGAGGGGTGGAGGTTGGTAGAACAAAGGCAGAGCAGCACCCCCTCCCTGCAGTGGGAAGCCAGGGATATGTTCCGCCATCTCCGATCGATCAGATGCCTTCTACAGGCTTCCTCTTCAGCACCCGATTCATCTTCACAGAGGCCCAGGAGGCCAATATTAAATCCACATTTTCCAGATGAGGAAACACAGTGTACAGAGATTCACCAGCCTGACACATGCGGTGTCAGAAGTGGGATCTGCGTCCACGCCTCCTGACTCCTGGGATCCGACTCACCTACTGGCCGCCTCCACTTGGGAACACCACCTCCACAGCCAGGTGGGTCACAGACCTGGGATCAGGAACACCTGGAGAGACCCACGACAGTCCCCTTCAGCCCGACAACCCACCTCTAGGAATTTGTTATGAGGAAGTTAGTAGAGTCGTGCACAAAGATGTATTTACTAATGTGCATCACAAAGTTGTTTAGCAAAAATCCATGAAGGAGACACAGAAGATTTGAAGGCCAGTGGATGTCAAGGCAGGAAGAAAAGACAAAAGTCAGAGCATCCATGGGCCAGATGCCAGGCAGACAGGCAGGGAGTCACCAGAAAAACACAGGACTTGGGAAAAGGCCAGGCAGTGGTGGCAACCCTGGCAGTATAGGTAGGAATCCGAGGACAGATCAACAGTGTAAGTCATCATCCCTGAGGACAACCCAGGCTGGTGTGTGATGGGCAGACACATAGCACAGGCCTTATCAACTGAACCACCCATGGCTTAGCCAGACCCTTTATAGGCCCATGGTCAGGGCAAGAAAGCAGCCGGACAGGGGTCAGGCCACGGCTGTCCCTTTGTCATCTTCCTAAGTCTGTTTTCATGGGGCTCCTGGTCTTCAATTCCCTTTGTTCTGAGCCATTTACACATGGATGCTCTAATTAGGACTTTCTGAGGTGGCCAATGACTGCCTTGGGAAGCTATTTTCTGCTTACCCAGGGGCTATATACCTTGTCCCTTTGTGAGGCTGGCCAGCTGCCCCTGACCCAGACCAGTCACCCTGTAGGCATGGAGGGGGGCAGGGCAGCACTTCCTCCACCAGCTCTCCCACCCATCTTCCCAACCCCCAGCAGGGTAGGGATGGCCCTGCATACTCACAAGTAAGGAACCTGGGAGACACACCTGTGTCACGACACAAAGCTAGTCAAGGGCATAGCTGGGCTTCAAACCATGGCTTGTTATCGTTGGGTCCACAGCTCCAATCAAGACAGGGGCGGCCACTGCCATGTTCTCTCAACCTCAAGGGGGTCATGTGTCTACACGGAGCCCCTCAAGGAAGGGGTCCAACTGGATCCCAATCCCACTGGGTTGAGATAGCAGAGCCAGGTTAATAGGACGGTGATGGACAGATGCTTTCTGGAGAGGTCTCTGCTGTGAAGTAAGTCCCACATTATCATGGGATATGTTTGGAGAAACTTCCAGATGCTCCCCGGCTCCAGGGTGGTGTAGACAAGAGGAGAGGAAACTTGGTTCTTTCTTGGCTGTCAGGCAGATGTCTGACCCAGCAAAGGCTTAGCACAAAAGCCCTAGCCAGCCCAGCCTCCCTTACGTGAGCTCCAAAAATTCCACCAGCCACTCAGCTGCAATCAGCCACTCCTGAGCTCCAAGGCTGCCCCGCTGGTGTGTCTCTCACACCAGAGGCCCCTATCCCATACCAATACCCCCAGTGTTCTTACCCCAGACACACGACTCTGCAGAAGTCTATCAAAGGGCACGAAAGGAGGGGTAGGTGAGTCCCTTTCTTGGGATCCGCTGAAGGTGTCCAGCTCCCTGATGGGTTTCAACAGCACCGTCACCTGCCCTTCCTCAGGCCCCCAAAAGACGAGCTCCTCTCTGTCATCCCAAACTCCCACTCTGGGTCTCATTGGCCTGCTCACCCTGAGAGGGATTGGGGGGTGCAGAGGCCAGGGCCCCAGGAGGATGCAGGGAGGGTTATTTTTAGCACAGACTGGGTCACTGGTCATGGCTGGATCAGGAGACAGGTCACCCTTAGATACAAAGACAGCCAGCTGTGAGATGTGCGCCTGGAAGTGTTTATGGGCTCAGGTCCTAGGATTAGAGAAGACCTGCAGGCTCCACTGGCTATGCAGCCATCAAAGCCATTGCCTGTCCTAGCCCAAAGGGATGAGGAGACAACTTAGAAGAGGGAGCTTGGCTTTAGGGATGGCTGCATGAGTTCCCAGCCCTCTGTCACTCACTGAGGTGAGGAAGTGTTCCCGTTTTAAGACTCCGCTGACACCCCCTCCTCTATAGCACCCCTCATTCTTCCTTGGTGTGTGCACACACACCAAGACTCCTCTGTGGAGCTGCCCTGCTGGGAACCGAAAAGACACCTGTCAGACCCCAGTGCCTCAGTGGGGCCTTCCTGCTCCCCCGCAGATTCTCTCCGCCTTGCCTGCTGGCCAAACACTAGCCCCCATGCACATATCACCCCTCCTGCCTCCTAAACCCCTGAACCCCTGCTGAGTTCCCAGAGCCTAGCACAGTGACTCATGCAAAATTGGTGGGCACTCAATAAGTTCTTCCTGAACGAATGAATGAATGAATGAATGAATACACAGAATCTGGTCTGCAAATCAGAGCTGGGCTCCTCTCTGGCCACTTCTCAACTCTGTGTCCCTTTACCCCAATCCTCCTCCAACCCAGCTCCCACCCTCCTCCCAGAAGCCCGCCCTGCTTAGTCCCTGAAGTTGTGGACATTTCACACTCCCGGCCCTGTTCCAACCAGCAACAATGCCAGACTCTGAAGAATGGCCCCGGTTCTGTCCTGAACTCTCTGACTCAGTTTCTCCCTTGTCTCAGCTGGTGTCCCTGCACCAGGACTACCCAAAATACAGAGACCGTGCCACCTCCCACATCTCCACCCTCACCCCCATCCCTGCCCAGAGCCTGGGCACGGGACAGGAGAGTTTGACCTTGACAATGGCTTCGAGACAGTGGGAAGGTCTGGGAGGGCTAGAACAAGTGGTTGTCTGGAGGCCGCCCCTGCCTTGGGGAAGGCCAGCCATTCCACCCCAGGGGCAGGCCATAGATCCAGGACCCACAGGTCAGAAGAGGGTCCCAAGAGCAAGCTCCACCCCAAGTCACTGTACCCATTCCGCGCACTCGGAGCGTGGAGTCTGACCAATGCTTTCAGAAGCCCCTCTGTCCGCTCCAGTGCCCATGGGAGGAGCAGAGGCTGTGAGGAAGCTTGTAAACCACTTTGAAGATGAAACAGGGCCGGTGACCAGGGGTTGTTGACACAGTCACACCGGAGAGGCAAGCGGGGTTCCAGCTTAAGAGGCCGGGGTGATGCCAAGCCAATAAAACGCAGCTATTGCCTCTCCCCCACCCCTTTTAACACCAGCTGCCCCAGCACATAAAAGGGCCTGCCACAGGCCGGGAGCACAGGCCCTGGGCTCCATCCTCTGCCAACCTCGCCACTGTTCAGACACTTCCCTGCCTCTATCATGACCTGTGGCTTCAGCTCCATGACCTGCGCCTCAGCCTGCGGGCCCCGGCCCGGCCGCTGCTGCATCACGGCCGCCCCCTACCGCGGCATCCCCTGCTACCGCGGCCTCCCCGGGGGCTTCGGCAGCCACAGCGTCTGCGGGGGCTTCCGCGCCGGCTCCTGCGGGCGCAGCTTCGGCTACCGCTCCGGCGGCGTGTGCGGGCCCAGCCCCCCCTGCATCACCACCGTGTCGGTCAACGAGAGCCTCCTCACGCCCCTCAACCTGGAGATCGACCCCAACGCGCAGTGCGTCAAGCACGAGGAGAAGGAGCAGATCAAGTGTCTCAACAGCAGGTTCGCCGCCTTCATCGACAAGGTGGGTGTCCTGGATCCCGCCCGTCCTGATCCCTTCCCTGCCCATGTGCAGGACTCAGGCTGGTCACTGACAGGAGGGTCAGCAGCAAGGACTTGCCCATGGGAGCTCCCAGGTCAAGGGAAAGGTCGTCATGTTTCTAAGACACAGAGAGACATAAAGGCAAGAGCAGGATCGGGAGTTGCCATTCTGATGGCGGAGACAAGCCATAAACTATAAGCAGAATGAGGGGCAGAGACTTTAGTCCCGAGACGTGATGTCGTCTCATGAGCAAAGGGCCACCGTGTGGGTGCTCTGTGTGTTTGAAGGCAGATAACGGCTACATGCCAAGGGAGTGCTCTCTGTGTCAAGACAGGGCTAGTAAGTAGATCCCAGAGGTCCACCTGGAGGTGATCTCAGCTCTGCACAGAGCTGTTTCTACACCACTGGTGACTTGGCTACTGAATGGGGGACAGAGTGGTTTGTCCAAGACACTCTGCTTGGGCTCAGGGTCCAGGGTGAGCAATAGAACAGTCTGCATCCTCGTGGGTCTTATGGGAGTCAGGCAGTACATGGTCTGGACTCAACTGAAGCCATTTGCAGAGGCAGCAAACAGCCCAAGTCTGCAGCCCCCTTCTCTGAATCCAGGTAACCACCATGTAGCAGTGGCATGAGGGCCGTGGAGAAATGTTTCCAGCTAGAAAGCAGTTCCAGGGCTGGAAATGGCTCTTCAAAGTCAATCTCAAAGGAGAAGTCACCTAGAGAGACACCCACCCCAAAGGGCCAGAAAATCTGGAACTCCTAACAACATGAGAACCAAGACTAGCATAAGAAAGCATTACCAGAGATATGGCCAAGTTATTAGACAAAGGAATCTGAGTGAGGTAGTGGGCCAACCCCAGGCAGGGAGATGGATGGGACATTTTCCCTGGAGCCCAATAGTCTAGAATTACCCTAGTGAGAGGAAAACCCCTGTGAGGCAGAAGATAAGAGCTGGAGCTCTTCCTCTGCCACTGTGAGGGATCAGGCAGCCAGGTTACCTCTCTGGCCTCCAATTCCTCTTCAGTAAAATAAGGGGCTTGAGCACAGGGCATTCCTGCACTAACATCCCGGGCGACTAGTATTCTAACTGCATTGTCGTTGTGGGGTTTGAGTCATTGGCACATGCTTTATTTTTCCAATTTTATAGTCTGCCTTTCTAAAAAGGTCCCTGTTCATTCGCACACGCACAATGGCACCAGGCCTGGTGCAGTTGCTGTTCAGTATAGAGGTGTCTTTCTGCACCAGGGCTCATTTAATCCTCACAGTGAGGTGAACTTAAACCTCCCACTCTGCAGAGGGAGAATGCGCCTGTCCAAGGGCATGTTGTTAGCAAGTGGTTTCCATGGCACCAGGTAAATTGCTTTCAAAGAGATTGAGGTTAGCACTCAGGAAGGACTTCCAGGTGGTGAACTGATCAAGCCCTGATGTGGTTTTTGAGCGAGGTGGCATAGCCCCCACCAAGGAGGACTCTGGGTCAGAGTGTTGGGGGCTTGCAGTCCCTGGTGCTGGGGTCTCCCGCTTGCCTTCTGGTCCTGCAAGAGGAGATTCTCAGGCTCTGCCTCTGCATGGCAGGTGCGCTTCCTGGAGCAGCAGAACAAGCTGCTGGAGACCAAGTGGCAGTTCTACCAGAACCGCCAGTGCTGCGAGAGCAACCTGGAGCCACTGTTCGAGGGCTACATCGAGACGCTGCGGAGGGAGGCCGAGTGTGTGGAGGCTGACAGCGGGAGGCTGGCCTCGGAGCTCAACCACGTGCAGGAGGTGCTGGAGGGCTACAAGAAGAAGTGAGTGTGGGGCGGGGTGCTGGGCCTGGGGGGCTTGGTGGATGTTCCCTGGGCCCAGGGAATGGCCAGTCTGTGGGTGGGCTCCCTGCCTGAGAGCAGAGGGAACCCGCACCCCCTGTCCTTCCTCGGGGATCAGGGGTCCTTGGGTGAGTCCTGGACCTCTGGGGGATGGAGGCTCACCTTGTCTCCCCACCAGTAGTTTCGAGAAATGGCAACCTCTCCTTTTCTCCATCCACCCTTCAGAAGAATCCATCCTGGTCCCTCTGCGACCAGCCCTCAGGGTCCTGGACCCTTTTTTTTTTTGGAGTCAGGGCCTCACTCTGTTGCCCAGGCTGGAGTGCAGTGGCACGCTCACAGCCACTGCAGCCTTGACCTGCTGGACTCAGACAATCCTTCCACCTCAGCCTTCCAAGAAGCCAGAACTACAGGCGTGTGCCACCACACCTGGCTAGTTGCCAAGTTGCCCAAGCTGATCTTGAACTCCTGGGCTCAGGCAGTCCTCTCCCCTCGGCTTCCCAAAGTGCTGGGATTACAGGCATGAGCCACCGTGCCCAGCATGGACATTCTTAAATTTATTCTTTTCCTCAACTGGTGCTCACCTAGCACTACCAGGGGCCAGCCAGACACTGGGTTGGGTGCTCACACCGCAGAGCCAAGCAGTGCACAGAGTCCCTTCCTTGCAGGGCCTGCAAGTCACAGTTCCAGTCCTTCCAATCCAAGGTGTGGCATGTGAGCTGGAGAATATGGGGACTCAAGGGAGTCTGCTTGTGAGGAGAGGCCACTTGCCTTCAGGGCGTTCTCACGTGGCCTTCCCAGGATCTCCTTGTCCCTCCTTCTGGGTCTTTAAGCTGCCTCCCACAGAGCAGAAGGGGTTGGTTGGAGCGACAGAGACAGGATCCTGCCACCTGCAGCCAAGTGGGGCTGGGGAGGACTCAGAGACAAAAAGGATAGAGACCCAGGTGAGAGAAGCAGACGTGTGCTGCCACCACCACCACACACATACACACACACACACACACACACACACCAGAGATGTGGCCAAGATATTACACAAAGGAATCCAAGTGGGTAGTGGGCAACCTCACAAACTCATGGCAGGGACATGGATGGGACATTTTTCTTGGGGCCCAGTAATCTAGAACAGCAGTTCAGTTCCCCAACCTTTTTGACATTAGGAACCAGTTCCATAGAAGACAATTTCTCCACAGACGGGGGGGGGGGGATGTGCAGTGCAGTCACATGTCACTGCTAATGTTAGTCTGTATTTGCAGCCACTCCCTGGTGCTAGCATCACCATCTGAGTTCCACCTCAGATCATCAGGCATTAGATTCTCATAAGGAGCGTACAACCTAGATCCCTCACATGCGCAGTTCACAAAAGGGTTTACACTCCTATGAGAATCTAATGCCACCATTGATCTGACAGAGGCAGAGCTCAGGCAGTGATACAGGTGATGAGGAGCAGCTGTAAATACAGATGAAGCTTCACTCATTTGCTCACCACTCACCTTCTGCTGTGCAGCCCAGTTCCTAATAGACCACCAGTCAGTGGCCCAGAGATTGGGGACCCCTGGTCTGGAATCACCCTCGTGAAAGGACACCCCCTGTGAGGCAGAAGACCATAGCTGGAGTGCTTCCTCTTCCATTGTAAGGGCTCAGGCAGCTGGGCAACCTCTCTGGTCTCCAGTTCCTCTTCTGTAAAATGAGGGGCTTGAGCACAGGGCATTCATTCCTGCACTAACATCCCAGGTGACTGGTATTCTACCTGGATTTTTGTTGTGGCGTGTGAATAATTGGCACACACTTTATTTTTCCAATTTTACATTCCGCCTTTCTAAAATGGTCGATCTGTTCATTTCCACACAGACAATGACACCTGGCCTCACACACCCTGCTTCCAGATCCTACCCTCTTGCCTCTGCCACAAAGCAGGGGTGGGTGCTCCAGTCCTCCAGGGCATCCCCTGTAGTCCGGGGCCTGCATCCTGACACCTCCCTAGTCCCGGCCCTTCCTTTTAAGGGCAGGGGGTGAGCAGGCAGAGGCCTAGGAAGCAGGCTCGTCTCCACGTGAGCTCACAGTCAAGGTCAGGAGCCATTCAGACAAGGTCCTGTATCCCTTTTCCCTCAGGTATGAAGAGGAAGTTGCACTTCGGGCAACAGCCGAGAACGAGTTTGTGGTTCTAAAGAAGGTGAGTGGAACCCAGCCTGCCAAGACCCGCCTACTCCCAGTCCCAGCCACCCTGTCCCCTCCGCCCAGCCACACGTAGCCAGGCCCTCAGAGCCCTCTGAGGAGAGTCTCCTCATGGCCCCTTGCTACCCCACACAGGACGTGGACTGTGCCTACCTGCGCAAGTCGGACCTGGAGGCCAATGTGGAGGCCCTGACGCAGGAGATCGACTTCCTGAGGCGGCTGTATGAGGAGGTGAGGGGCCTCTCGGCCACGGTGGGCGCAGACGCTCCCATCCCGCGTCCGCATCCAGACCCGCACAGGCATGACCCGGCCTGCTGATGTGAACACGGGCCGGAGGCTGGAAGGAAACACGAAGGGGGAGGGGGCAAGGAGGCGGAGAAAGAGGAGACCAGAAATGAACAAACGGAGTAAAAGGCAGGAGAATGAGTGTTCCAGAATAAGCGCTGGGCCTTGGGAGCTGCCCTGTGTCCCTCCTCGGAGAAACTGGGTGGCAACAGAGGCCACATCAGCCTCAGTCTCGAACCCAACTCTCTGGTCAAGGATTTTCTCAGGCAGCCAATAGCCTCCCTTTATGGGGCTGGTCTAGGAGAATGTGAAGAGGCCCCAACGCTGTGTCTGGGTCCCTGGGAAGCATCTGGAACATTCTGGCTTCTTCCGGGAAGCAGCCTGGGTTCACTTGGGCCTGAGTGCCTCCAGAAGCAGGCACGTGAGAAGTGACTGTGTTTTCCTTTAGAAGGGATTCTTTATGTGTACAGGAAGCTGTGCAACTCCACCAGGCTTGCTTCTCCCAACATGAGAGGCTGGCTCCAGGTGGGCCCAAGGGATTCCAGGCATCGGGGCGTGAGGAAAAGCCCAGATAACTGAGCTGTCCCTCCTCTGCCCCCTGCAGGAGATCCGTGTGCTCCACGCCCACATCTCCGACACCTCGGTCGTCGTCAAGATGGACAACAGCCGCGAGCTGAACATGGACTGCGTCATCGCCGAGATTAAGGCTCAGTACGACGACATCGCCACCCGCAGTCGGGCTGAGGCTGAGTCCTGGTACCGCAGCAAGGTGAGTGGCACAGGACACCTGTCGCCAAGACGTGGCAGCGGGAGGGGTGCGAGGGACCCGTTAGAAGACGTGTCTTTGCCTGGGGGTTCCGATCCCTAAGGACGGTAAGAGAAGGACCGCCTCTCTGAGGTGGGGTGGCAGAGCAGGCCTGATGTATGGTTGCACAGGCTGAGCACTGCCCAACCTGTGCTATCCTGAGTGGACGAGATTTCCTCCCCCCATGAGCCTCATGAGCGTCCCTGCCTCCCCCAGTGCGAGGAGATGAAGGCCACGGTGATCAGGCACGGGGAGACCCTGCGCCGCACCAAGGAGGAGATCAACGAGCTCAACCGCATGATCCAGAGGCTGACGGCCGAGGTGGAGAACGCCAAGTGCCAGGTAGGGTCATCTGCATCTAAGGCCAGAGAGGCTGCGGCCTGCCCCGTGTCCCACAGCCGGCGTGCGCCCTCTCTGGAT
>NW_007248698.1:11473-12876 GCF_000164805.1 Carlito syrichta | reverse complement strand
GAAGGGACCTCCCCCGGTCATGGACAGAGAGCCCCAGGGACCGTAAACCCACCTTGCTCCCCTCTGGGCCCCCAGAACACCAAGCTGGAGGCCGCGGTGACCCAGTCTGAGCAGCAGGGCGAGGCGGCCCTCACCGATGCCCGCTGCAAGTTGGCGGAGCTGGAGGCTGCCCTGCAGAAGGCCAAGCAGGACATGGCCTGCCTGCTCAAGGAGTACCAGGAGGTGATGAACTCCAAGCTGGGCCTGGACATCGAGATCGCCACCTATAGGCGCCTGCTGGAGGGCGAGGAGCACAGGTGGGTCCCCTTGCATGGACCGCCCACCTTGAATTCTCTCCTCTCAGTCTCAGTCCCAAAACGGGCCCCAGGCTAGACTCTGGGCTCTTTGCCTCCCAGATCTCGGGGGCCTGGAACCTGGACATGTCCCCTTATCATACAAGGCAGGTGCCACCACTACATCTAGAATAGCAGAGAGCCCCCAGGACCCAACGGAGTCAGAGCCCCGGCTCACTGCCTCTCAGCTCAGAAAATCCCCAAGTGGTCCTGTTCTCAACTCTGCCAAGATCTACGTCCTGTCTGGCTTCCAGGCCATCGCCTGCTCTAGGGCAGCGATGCTGGCCATGCTCTGACCCTGGCCTGGTCTCCCCAAGAGGGCCTTCCCCTTCTTAAAGCTGATCCTATCCAGGTTTGCCAGATAAGGTTGTTCAGGCTTATCTGCACAAAGGCAGCTGAGGGACAGTGAAGCTGAAATGTGGCCTATACTCTGCTTGCTAAATAGTGTGCCCCCGGCACTGCCCCAACTGCCAGAAATGCGCCTTTTTGTAAGTTGCACAAAAGCACAAATAAGAACTGGAAATAGCCCTGAGCTGACCCATTCCTGCACCAGGGGAGATGCAATATTCTCATTCTGACTTCTTCTCTCTTCTTTCTCCACTCAGGCTGTGTGAAGGTGTTGGTTCGGTGAATGTCTGTAAGTATCTTGAGCCTTGAAAAGGAAAGTTTTCAGTTGAGCGACAGGGACCTCCTGATTTTGCGGGTACGGAGACACTGGGAAGAGTGTTTCCAATAACTCCCCAGGAAACAGGAGTAGGTTGGTCCTGCAGCAGGAGACACTGAGGTTAGCTGGCAGGAAGAACCTCACAGTATGAAGGGGGTCAGGGGGAGGAGAGAATAATAAGACGTCACTGCAAGAAGGGACCTCAGATGTTGCCATGATGACCTACACCGTGTGGAGGTGAGAAAGCTGAGGTCCAAGGAGAGGAAGGGACATACCCAGGCCACAGAGCAGAACCAGCACCAGAGCCCGGGTCTCCTGGCTCGCGGCGGGTTGGGCTCCTGCCACACCTTCAGAACTGAGAACGGAAGGCTCCTAGGCCCTCTCCTGCCTGACTGACGAATCAGCCC
>NW_007248698.1:0-11022 GCF_000164805.1 Carlito syrichta | reverse complement strand
GCCGCCACTCCCCTGTGTTCTGAGAATACACCGCCCGCCTCCGACCCGGCCGCCACCCCTCTGCTCCCGCGTCCTGCCGGAAAGGGGCTCGCTGCCCGCCGCGGACCCAGCCCTTCCCCGCCTCGGCCTCCTGCCCTGGAAGGGGCATTGTGGGACTCCTCCCCCTGCCTCCTTGGCCTCTTGTCTCCCTTTTCCAATAAACTGAGGGACCTGCTCTCTGTGCTGTGATGTCTTGCTTTCTGCAGCCCAACCCACCCGCCGACTGGGGACCCCGGGATGTGGCCTGTGGGCGAGGGTCATTCTGGCCTGTCCTCAGATGGTGCCATCGTCCCCTGCCAGGCGGTGCTGACTGTGCTCACAACACCTTCTGTGTCCAGTCTGGCCACGGATGGCACACGTGTCATCGGTCTGGGCGGGTGCTTGGAACGGTGTTCCTCCAGCTGGTTCTAAGGGGACGGAGGAGGCCGTGGGATCAGCTGGAAGGCTGTGTGTGCACAAGTGTGTGTATTTGGTTTTTACCCTTTTCCTGCACACACACCCCCAACTTTCCCTGGCGTGTCTCCACTCTGCCCCATCCCTACCCCATCACAACAGCAACACCAGAAGTGCCTGCCAGAAGCCACCCTTGGGGCTACCCTGTGTCAGTCCAGACCTCACCCCACTGCCACGTCTTCCCCATGCTGCCCACCAAACAGGGAAAGAGAAGGGCCTGGCCACCCTCACCCACCCCTCCCCCACCCACACACCTCCTCAGCACCAGGCAGCCTTCTCCAAAGCCGGTAGCTGGTGAGAGGGGGTCACTTGCCACGTCCTCCACTGCCCCACCCACGGCCCCCATCGCAAGTCCTCAGAGTCTCAACCCTCTTTGCCCAGCCCGGCCCAGCCCTGGCCTCTCCCACCGTCTCTCCACTCTGCCCTTAGAGGACCTGCCCTTTTCCTCCAGAATCTCCAAGTCCCAGGTTAGACTGCACCCAAGCTCGCAGGGCTCCCTCTCACCTTCTTTCCCTCCCACCTCCTGAACCCTGATCTTGGGCCTTGCCCCTCGTTTCCCAGGCCAGGCTCTCAGCCAGTGTGAGCCTCGCTGGAACATCTGGCTACCCAGGGCCCGCCTCTCCCCTCTCTGTACACACTCCCTCGGGAATCCCAGTCTCCTGCCCTCAGCTCCTGCCGGAGGTTAAAAGCCTCCATCTGGCTTCTCCTCCCGCCCTCCCTCGCGGGCTGCACCCACGAGCCCCAGGTCCCGGCGAGACACCTGCCCTTCCACACACCTCCCGCTTGACTCACTGTTCCCCATCCTCTCCGCCAGAGTCGCCCCCATCTCCCGCCAAGATCATCGACACAGTTGCCCAAGCCAGAACCTGCGACACATCCCTGTCTGCACCTGCTCCCTCGGTGCTCGCTGGGCCCCGAGTGCCTCCTTGTCTGCCCCCCAAATGCCTCCCCCATCCTCTCTCCCTATGGCTGTCCCCATGCCTCGTTGCCACACTCTTGCCTGGACTCCAGCTCCCGCCTCTTCCTGCCTCTCCTCACACAGCCAGCGAGACCTCCATAAAACACATGACTGGCCTTTCTGTGGGTTCCTGCTGCCCTCGGGGCCAAGCCCAGACTCTTAGACCCCACCAGTCCTGCATGCTCGGCTGTGACCGACCTCTCAGGGGCCCGCCTTTCTCCCCTCCTCGGGCTCCAGGTGCCCTGAACTCCTGTCAAAGGAGGGTTGAGTGTCCCCAAGGGGCCTTTCGGTCCCAACCCTTCTCCGGAGGGGACTCTGAGCTCTGCTCTGGAATGTAAACACTCCCTTCTCAGGTACTTCAGGAGGCTACTGAAAGGTCTGCCAGCCTTGGAAGGTCATAGAGGTGCCACCTAGGGGCGCCCAGGAGGGTCCATGCCTCTGGGGATGATGCATCTTCCTTCCACCTTCCCGTTTCAAGGGACCAGGCAAGACTGTTAGAGCCTCTGAGGCCCTGAGCCCCACATCCTCCACTATCACTGCTTCCTCCATCAGGAGGGGGCACTGCTGAGGGCCCTTGGGGGAGGAAAAAAAAAAGAGAGAGAAGCTCAGTGGTGGGTTATTAACCAGGCAAAGCTGGTTCCTTCTCGAAGGAAGCCATGTTGAAGCAGCGACCTCAAGGAAGACCAGGAGTTCATGTATTCAATCAACAAATCGTTAATGAGCCCCTACTGTGTGCCAGGAACTGTTACACATGCTTGGTTTCATAAAAGAAGAAAACAGCCAGCCACACATGCTTGTCCCTGTGACGCTCACATTGTACAACAAGCAGTGAGTCTAAGTGAGAAGCTAGCCAGGAGGGCAGATTGTCCCAGGCTTGGGGAAGGGTGTGTGAAGAGGTGGGCTGGAGGAGCACAGGGACATGCAAGAGCTAAAGGGGGACTGGAGGAAGGGGGAGTGCTGTGCTCCAGCACCGCCCAAATGCAGGAAAGGAACCCTTCATGTCACACTCTCCTCTGAGCCCAGCTCCTCCACCAGAAGCTTTCTCTACCCTACTTCCTTCCGGGTTTTCCAACATCATCCCATCATCATCTCGCAGAGGTAGGTGAGATGGGCTGGTTCCCACAGCCTTCCGCACTCCACAGAGAGCCAGCTGCCCCCTTCTGGAAGCTTCTGCTGGCTGCTGAGGAACACAGGCTAGCCAGACATCAGATCTCTTTGTACTGATGCACAGCTGAGAGACGGCCAGCATGACAGTGACAGTATTCAGTAGCGGGCATGTGGCGGTGGGCTTGGTATGGCCGGCGTCGCAGGAGTGAAAGTGTTCACTAAGACAGTCATGAATTAAGAAAGGTAGATTTATTAAAGGGAAGATATATTGTGAAGGACACAGCGGGCAGGACAGCAGAGTGTTTGGCTAGGTGGAAGTATTTATAAGACTATAGCAGGCCAGGTGCAGTGACTCATGCCTGTAATCCCAGCACTTTGGAAAGCCAAGGTGAGAGGATTGATTGAGCCCAGGGGTTCAAGATCAGGTTGGGCAACTTGTCAAGACCTCATCTCTACAGCAAATTTTTTTTTTTTAATTAGCTAGGCGTGGTGGCTCGTGCCTGTGGTTCCAGCTACTTGGGAAGCTGAGACAGAAGGATTGCCTGAGCCCAGCAGGTCGAGGCTGTGGTAGCTGTGAGCATGCCACTGCACTCCAACTCAGGAAGGAAGGAGGGTAGGAAGGGAGGGAGGGAGACAGACAGACTATAGGGGGATTCAGTGTGGGCTGGGAAATTGCCTGCAGGGCATGGAGAAGTTTGCAAATTGACTGCCTGCTGTTCCAGAGGTTTGGAGGGTTGATCAGTTGTGGGGTTTTGTCTTTTAAGACAGGGTTAATAGCAATCATTGACAATCTTTTTTTTTTTTTTTTTTTTTTTTTGAGTTGGAGTCTCACTCTGTCACCCAGACTGGAGTGCATTGGCCACTCCTGGCCACTGCAGCCTCGACTTGCTGGGCTCCAATGATCCTTCCGCCTCAGCCTTCCAAGTAGTTGGAACTACAGGCGCACGCTACCACGCCCAGCTAGTTTTTTATTTATTGTAGAGATGAGGTCTCACCAAGTTGCCCAGGCGGGTCTCAAACCCACGGGCTCAGGCAATTCAGTCACCTCAGCCTCCCAAGGCGCAGGATTACAGACTGAGCCACTGAGCCTGGCTGACAACCTTTTTTGTTTGCAAATGATTTACAGCTGCCTAACCAGTTTTTGTCGATTTCTTTGTAGATTTTTATCTTGAGGTCCCTTCCCTTGATATAATTTGTCCGAAATTGTCATTGGCCAAATGGGGTCCATATTTCTCCGTGGAGGTACCCAAATATCTGCTCTGCTCTGCACAGCAGCTGACACTCTGGTTCATCCGGTGGGCTGGTGTGCCACCACCATGTACCGTGCAGGTAAAGAAACTGAGTCTCCAGAAGGTGACGGGGCTTGACCACACACCCTTGGTGAAAAAGCCAGGACAAGAATCTGAGAACTCAGAGCTATAACTGCTGGTCTTTTTCTATGCCCACGCTGCCTCCTGCTATACAGAGGCTAAGAGTGCCACACTATTGTGATATCACAGCATAGTAATAATAACAACGACAATCACAAACACCCATTTTTTGGTATCTGTTATGTGCCACCCTCTACTTCAAACTTGTGTTTATAGTAGTTCACTTAATTCTCTGTGGTAGCAATCTTCAGAAATGCCTCACTCCAACAATTCTTGTCCCCCTATGAGCACCACGCCTCATAGGTGGAAGCTATGTCCCCTGCCCTTGAACCTGGGCTGGCCCTGCGACTGCTCTAATACAGTGTGAGGGCTTCTGGCCCAGGAGGCCCTGAGGGGATTGGCACACATGGAAGACAGAGCCCCTGGCTGACCGCCCTGGCTGAGCTCGACCAGTGGCCAGCTCCAAGTGCCAGCCACACAAGTGAAGCCATCCTGGACCTTCCAGCCACCCCAGAGCCCCAGCCAATGATAGGAAGCAGAAGGGTCACCCGGTCAAGTCACACAGTCAAGAAACATAAGCCACCACCCGTGGGGGTGTTTTGTTACATAGCAATAGATGTGTGGAAGGGCACCTGGCAGAGGGGTGCTGCTGTAACAAAACCCAGCACCTGTGACATTGCCCTTGGGACCAGGCATCAGGCAGAGCCTCCGTGTTCTCAGGGAGACCATTAGCGAAGGCTGGAGAGACAGAGAGGAGACCACCACCGGAAGCTAGAGAACCCACCTGGGGCAGGGCCTGCTCTCCCTTGCAGCTGCAGCTCTTGGGTTCTTTAGAGTTCTCACTTCTCACCAGCCAAGCCCTTGTTCTTCTATGATAGTTAATATTGCTTTATGTGTGTGAGGTATTGTCGGGACACAGACTGGTTTCCCCCATCCTAAAGCTGCCTTCTTTCTGCCCCCTTGCCCAGGGAGCCACTTCTGGCCACAGCCGGTCTCTGGAACATATGCAGATTCTCAGTAATGAGTCACAGGATGTAGCTCTGGGTTCTGAGGTTCTTGTCCTGGCTTTGTCACCAAGGGCATGTCGTCAAGCCCCGTCACCTTCTGGATGCTGAGAACAGTACGGGCTTTCCTCTTAATCAATGTAGTTGTAAACACCGTATAGCAATCTAAACAATGAACTTGCTTGATTATAAAACTGCCGTGCTGACCCGGGGCACAGATTTTTCTTCACCCACCAGCTGCCCTCAGTGCCTCCTGTAAGTTCTAATAAACCATTGTCTTTCCCCTACTGAACCTGCAGGTGACTTCTTTGAAGTAGATAAAGAACATTACACGCAAGCCCTCTCAGATGTGGGGTTACTGAGTTACAGCATTAAACTTGTTCTGTACAAGTTATTGTCTTCTGATTGGATCCTGGCTGATACACCCTGATCGACCACTCCAACTGGCAGCCAGCACCAAATCTTGGTTATTTTGAACCCTCTGCTACCCCAAAGAGCATCATATAAAGTAGAAGTTCCCAGTAAGCCCACAGAATCCCAAGAAATGGTAAAGCGTGATCATTTCTTATTTGGAGTGATTTGTTATTGAAAGGACAGACTGAGAGTGGGTAGCCATTTTTCTTTTTTTTCTTTTTGAGTTGGAGTCTCACTCTGTCGCCCAGACTGGAGTGCAGTGGCCGCTCCCGGCCACCGCAGCCTCGACCTGCTGGGCTCTGGCGATCCTTCCGCCTCACCCTTCCAAGTAGCGGGAATTACAGGCATGCGCTACCACGCCCGGCTGATTTTTTGATTTATTGTAGAGATGAGGTCTCGCTGCCCAGGCGGGTCTCGAACCCGCGGGCTCAGGCAATCCACTCACCTCAGCCTCCCAAAGGCGTGGGATTACAGGCTGAGCCACTGAGCCTGGCTTGGGAAGTCATTTTTCATCTTGTTCTTAAACCCTGACACAATGATGAGAAAATTAAAGCTGTGCTTTTGGAGAAATGCACACTTTAGGTATAATTAACTTTACCAATTTTGTCTTTTCAAAAACAGACTTCCAGGTATCTGAGATATCTCATAGTGGCAATCAAGCTTGTCTAGAGTAAAGGGAATTTACAAGGCCTAAGACATCATGCATTGGGCAAGGATTGTAAAAGTCATGAAACTTGTAATTACAAAAGTTATGACCACGCAGAGGGGGAGCAGGTGGGGATTCGATATTCCAATAAATTGGGCACTATCTACAGGGAAGCCAAGGATTCCCCAAAGCTACCTACTGGGAATGCCTAGGAGATAAGGGGAGGTACATCCTCCATTAGGTCTAAGGAATGTCATTTGGGAAGGTGCAGGAGAATTAGAACCCTTGTTACGCCCTTCTCTAGGGGCTGTGATAATGTGGGCGGACATTAATGGCTCTCTGTGTCACAGGATCTCCAAGACATCCACAGGTGGTCAACAAGGAAGTCACAACAGTCACGGCAGTCACGTGCAACATCTCCAAGAGAAGGATTTAAGCCAGGACTCTGGGGGGCTACGATGCCACACTCACCTAGAGTGTAGGCCCACTCCCTGTCTGTGGGGAGTGAACTTTTCTTAAATAAATCTTTTCTTCTCTCACCTCTGTGTGTCGCAATTCTTTGCAATCTATTCGGATCTCTGGGTTGCCGGTGCGCACCTCCGGCTTGCCAGCCCTGGCAGTGCTGTGCGCCTCCCTGCGTCTCTCTCTCGACCCTCACCCGGTCCGTCTGTACCCTAACAGTTATGTGAAGTAGGTATCTGAAACACCTCCCTCCAACCCAGCAGGTGTCGTTATTTATCGTGTTATTCCATTTAAAATATGAAGACGCTAAAGTTCAGGAAGGACTAGTGATTTGCCCATAATTACAGAACTGGTGGGTGGCTGATCCGGTGCTCATACACAGGTCTCCATCAACAAGGCGTTCAAACACAAGTCTCTATCAACAAAGCCTTTCACACATCATCTACTTAGGGAGCCAGAGGGAGCTTAGGCACACTGCCTAATCCGCCTCTCTCCCGCTGGACAGCAGGAAACAGAAGCAATTTGCCCCAAGTTATACATGTGGCAAATGGCCATCATGTGGCAAATGGCCATCAGGACAGAACCGAACAGAAGCCCAGTTCTCTGACTCTCTCAGCCCAAGGCTCTCTGCTTCCCCAGGCTGCCTCTCTCCCCAGTAACTCCCCTCCATTCTCACATGTTTCCCCAGGCACATTCCCCCTCCAGGAACTGGGGGGGGAGGGTAATTCTCAAGCCACACACATTTCCCCAGGCACTCTCCCCCCACCCAGGAATGCCCTGACTTACTGGTTGAGTCAAATCTAGAGACATCTTTAGTTGTCCCAATTAGGGGCAGGGGAGGGCCACTGGCATCTAGTGGATAGAGCCAGATAGGCTGCTACACATCCCACAGAATGCACAACCAAGGCCGGGCGCCATGACTCACACCTGCAATTCCAGCCCTTTGGGAGGCCCAGGTGAGAGGACTGCTTGAGCCCAGGAATTCGAGACCAGCTTAGCAACATAGTGAGACCTTGTCTCTACAAAAAATAAAATCGGTCAGTTGTGGTAGCACACACCTGTAGCCCCAGCTACTCCAGAGGTTGAGGCGGAAAATCACCTGAGCCCCAGAGGTTTGAGGCTGTGGCGAGTCGTGATTTTGTCACTGCACTCCAGCCTTGGCGACAGAGTGAGACCTTGACTCAAAAACAAAAGAAAAAACAAAAGAATGACCCAGCCACATCAATAGTTCTAAAGGTGAGAAATCCTGGCCTAGAAAGACCCACAAGCCCAGAAGTCTCCCAGGCTCCGTGAGTCTTGTCTTGTCGTCCCAAGGTCTGGGCTGCTTGAGGACAGATGGGCAGCACCTGGCACAGTCATTTGGCCTACTGAAAAACTAGGTGGAGGGACTCCACGGCAGGGAGGGCCTGGCACAGGCGGGCCCTGGCACTTTCAAGACTCTGAGGCACCAGGCTTGATTCGCTGCAATTAGTTTATTGGAAGCAAAGTGAAGCAAGGACAGACGTGCAGCCAGCTGAGTCCCCGGCTCTCTGGAAGCTTCTGCAAGTGGCCCTGGAAGGGAGATGCTCTCCTCCCACGGGTCACGTCCCTTCCAGAGTTACAGGAAAACCGCCATTAGTGCTCCCCATGCTGGGGCCGGCCCTGTTCGCCCAAGCTCGGGGCAGGGGTCAGGCGGGACCCGTGAATCCAGCAAAACACAGAAGGTAGGCCGAAGAAAAGGATGAATCCGCGGGACAACGAATGGGCTAGTAGAAAAGGCTACGGAGAGAGACCGAGGGGCCGCCCAGCCTCCGCGGAGGATGGCGCGCCAGAGGGAGGCGGCAGGGTGAGCGCGCGTGCGGGCGTATACAGCAGGCGCCCGGCTGGGGGAGGGCGGTTGCGCGAGGTCCCGGCGGGCGCAGCCCCCTAGCACCTCTTACAGCTGCCGCCGCAGACGCTGGCCGTGGCGCAGGGGGCGCAGGCGTTGGGGGTGCCCACCACCACGTTGCCGCTGCACGGGGCGCTGCACACCCGGGTGGAGACAGCAGGGGCAGTGCCAGAGGCGCAGAGATCGCCACAGACGACGCCACCGCGGGAGCTGCTGACGCCTGCCGGGCGAAGAGAAGGGGCGAGTCAGGCGCGGCCCCGGCAGGGGCTTTGCAGCGCGCGCCCTGTCCCCGCCCCGGAGGCCCGCCCGGCGGGAGGAGAGGCCCGGCTACTTACAGACATTCACGGAGCCGACGCCCTCACACAGCCTGCGGGGAGAGGAAGGGGAGCGGTCAGTGCCACGGAGAACGGGCCATGCGGCCCAGGTGGGGGTGAGACCCGTGGCCCTCCTCTGGGCACTTGCCAGGGGAGGGGGCAAGAAACGGGCTAAGTCGGGGGCCAGGGCGGCCCCCCGAGGGTCTGGAGAGAGAATGTCTTCCTGGGCCAAGCTCTCCAGGGCTGCTTAGCTGTGCGGCATCAGCTGGGACCACCCCCAGCCTAAGTTTCCTCATCAGGAAAATCAGTTGTGAAAACTGGATCAGGGGTGGGATTGGCAGTTGAGGGAAACTGCTAGGGGAGGGAGGGGCATACCTCATCAACAAGGGTACCTGCATAATCGTTGTTTGTATATCTAACCCTATTGTACCCCATATCTTTATAATTTAAAAATATATATATATATATAAAGAAAACTGGATCAAATAATGTAACCGAGTGCCGGCAGGCAACGCTTAAGGCCCATCCGCTGCCAGTATTTCAAGGTTGGTTCTGATGGGTTTGTAAATGCATTTGAGGGGAGCAGATATAGCTCCCTAAATCTGGTCTGGTTGGAGTTATCAAAACAGCCTGGTATTGGTACAAGAACAGGCACATAGAAAAAGGAAAAGGAAAAGGAAAAAATAGAATGTAGGCTTCCGGAGGGCAGAAATGATGCCAATTCTTCCTCTGCCCCCTCTGTAAACAATGCCTGGCTCCATAATTAACTGCTGGGTGAATGAAGAGGACTTCAGAACTTGTTTAGAACAGGCTCAGAGACTTTCTGCAATAACTCTCTCATCTGACAGGTGGAGAAACTGAGGCCCAGAGAGAGGAAGTTACCAATGACACAGGCAGGGCTGTGACTCAGGCCACCTAACCCTGCCCCGCTTTCTATATACATTCCTTTCTATATACATTGTCTTCCTTGGGGAAGCAAATGAATTCCTCTGGAAACACCGCAGCAAAGGGCAGGTGAGGTCAGCTTCGGGTGAGGGAAGACCCCACAGCCCACCAAGCAGGTCTCGCGAGCTAACCTACCCTGAAGCTCTGGACTCACTCCAGGAGCCTCATGTGGTGGAGGAGTGGGTCACAAAACCCAGGGCCATCTTCACCTGTCCCTCCAACTTCCAAATTCACACTCAGAAACCCCTCTGCCCGGAATTCTTGGCTTAGGAGATTCCTAAGACCTGTCAGACCCAGCACCTCTCTAAGCTTTTCAATGCAGTTACTTGAACTTCTTGGGAGTCCCACCACGTAGTCACTTTGACTTTCAGGTTCCAACCCGTGTTCTCCATCTCCGCAGGACCCAGGGTGATCCCTCTGCATCCTCTCCCCTCCCTCATCCACTCCCAGGTCCAGGGGCCTGGCTGTCCACAAGAAGAAGAGAAGCTCAGGGTGTGACCAACTGGTCACCCCGGGAAAGAAACCAAAGATGCAGAATGAGCCCACATCCCAGGAGTGTTGTCCTTATAGGAGCTAGAGCCGACAGCACACCTGCCCTCCACCACAGGAATGCTGGATGGCCAGTGGGCATTCTCCCCTCCCACCTCCTAACAAGCAAGCCAGCCAAAATTCTGAAGGGACACGGCCCTGCTCTCTGTCTCAGTTCCACCTGCCATAATGGAAAATGACTCTGGAACAGTCCTTGTCACTGCCAGAGATAAGCAAGAATTGATGGAATCTGCTCCCTGAAGTTGTCATTATGGAATAAATCTGAACTACAAAAGCTGGGGCTGGGCCAGGGCAAAGATAGGGAAGAGAGCTGGAGCCCAGAGGGGTGCTGAGGTGGAGAGAGGAGGCGCTGTCCAGGGAAGGGGACCCCAAGCCTCGGCAAGGCTTCTGAGGAACACAGATTTCTGCTGCCAGATTCCTGACTCTAAAGATAGATTTACCAAAGACTCCAATCCCAGATCAGAGCCCAGGCGGGTGGGCGAGACTCACATGGGACTAGATCGTATATAAAGAACTTACACCAATTACCTGTCCAGTGCAGGATGGGGAGTTTAGAACCGGATGTCAAGTGGTGCCAGGAGAGTGAGAACCAGGACACCGGGAACCCAGGCAGGACGGGGGGAGTCAAAGGGTTATAGGACCCACCTCTGCTCCTCGCCCTCCAGCAGGCGCCTGTAGGTGGCGATCTCGATATCCAGGCCCAGCTTGGAGTTCATCACCTCCTGGTACTCCTTGAGCAGGCAGGCCATGTCCTGCTTGGCCTTCTGCAGGGCGGCCTCCAGCTCCGCCAACTTGCAGCGGGCATCAGTGAGGGCTGCCTCGCCCTGCTGTTCGGACTGGGTCACCGCGGCCTCCAGCTTGGTGTTCTGGGGGCCCAGAGGGGAGCAAGGTGGG